>NC_133384.1:9803425-9860071 GCF_049309525.1 Garra rufa
CTAATGTGTGTAGCAATTTTGTTTGTATCATGATTAAAATGCAGTGTTTGGTTCTAATTTTCAATTTATTATTATTGTTTTAATTGAAAATGTTTAGTTGTTGTAATAGCAGCAAAAGATGAAAAAAATATTTATGGTAAATTTTCTCAAATCACCAGAAAATTTAGTTTGTATCATGATTAAAATGGCAGATGTGGCAAAACGTTTTAAGCCCTGCTTGCAAGTGTAGAAATTAGGACAAAAGTGTTGTAATTTCCCTACCAAAATTATTATTATCATTATATTCTAATTTGGTTAGTTTCTAAATATACCAGTGTAAGAGTAATTTAGACTGAGACACTATATCACAACTAAAAAGATAATAGAGTCCCTTTCAAACCTCAAGAACAAGTCAATTCACTAGCTTCTTTCTTTGTTTAGTTTGCATACTGAAGCTGTATTGGAGCACTTAATTTTGAACTCTGAAAGTGCACCAGATAGATGAATTTAACTGTAAAATGTTTAAAATATCTATCTTTGTTCAAATGAGATGTTGTTTGACATGTTTTCACACCTCCTTTTGATTGACAGAATATAATCGGCCCTGATCATCAGCTGTTTTTGAACAGCCGATACCATCGGTGCAGCATCCCTTATATTTTCTAGTCTGAAAAGCTGTAAAACATCTCAGATAGAGACAGCAGAACTCAAGGTACATTAAAGAAAGAGAAAAACTGACAGGAAGACAAATGACAAGCGGCCATGTCGTAGGTGACCAGAAACAGTGAGCTAGTTGTTCCCTCCCTGCTGTCAAATACAGATTGTGTCCGTTGGAACAACGCCAGGTTTGATCCAACAGAGTCCACTAGAGAGCAGTCTGGTCATTCAAGACAGTCTCCTTGTCTCTCCGCCTGTTTCTTCCTTCCTTTTCTTAAGCTCTCCTCATCAAACTCTTTAGTGATGCAAAGGAGTGTTGTCTTTTCCACAAGTGCCGCTGGACCAGAACAGAACCGCTTCTGTCCTCAGGGGGAGAGAAGGAGAAAAAACCCCCCCAAAAAACAAAAACGGGTGCCGGTATCAACATCGTTACCGGCTCAGAATATTACATCATCGTGGTTTCAATAGAACATCACAGTCCCTGCTGTGCGCGTGAAAAAAAAGCAGAATCAAACCGAATGGCGAACAGAATTTCCCTGCAAAGTGCTTCCTCACACATCAAAGACAGAGCGGCTTCGGCTCATTCAGGCACAATGACTGGAAATTTTGACATAGTGCTTCAGAAGAGAAGACTTCAAAAACAGCTCCGCTGAACTTCCCCTCCACTCCTTCGGCGTCACGCCGGTCTTCGAGCGCGGCCCCGCGTCCTTGCCGAGTCGCGCCGCAGGAGATCAACTTGAAACGGAGCATCCAGTGAATCTGATGCGTTTGAAACGCGGAGGATCCACACTGAGGTTTATTTGTTAGAACACACTGTTAGCCTGTTCCCTTTCCGTGTAGCTTGTCTGTTCAAACATCCCACCTTCTAAGGTGCAAAGGTACCAGAAAGAGAGGCCTATTTTAATTACCACGCGCGTCCTCGGGAGACCCACACTGCGCACGTTATTTATTTATTTACGTGCCGGTGGCATAATTACTAATAGTCAAGTTACACCGGCATTTTTATTCAATTACAGGAGATGTGATGTTTCCAGAGCTCGCTTTTATGCGAACACTGCAGATGCCACCCTCTTATTATGTTTGGAAACCAGCATTGATCAATCACACCTCTGAGATACACACAAACACTGAATATAAATAGCACAGTTTGGATCGTATTCATGATGTGGGATGACATTTAGCAAGGGAAACTTCACTTGTAGATCAATATAGAGGGGAGGGGGTAAGATGAGCCATTTTTTTACTAATGTGGTCCTCAAGATAAAGGAAAATGAGGCAGAAGCTGCACATTGACTACTACTAAATATATCCAAGTTTCATTTCTATAGTATTATCCCTTAAGAATATATCCTAAAATGGTTGATGAAATGTGAGGGGTGTACTCACTTTTGTGAGATACTGTATATGTGGTCCTCAAGATAAGGGAAAATGAGGGTGAAGTACAATGAAAGTATCTAAAATTATTTCAAGATTTTTCCTATCATTTTAAATAAGCAGAATGTATATGACAAAGGGTTCTAAAAATATGCCTTCTTTTAAAAAAGTGTTCCTGTGGCTCAATTTGCCCCAGGTTAGGGGTAAGTTGACCCGAATTGGGGTAAGATGAACCATCTGGGCGAAACCTAACCATCTAACTGAATCTTATTCAAACCCATGTGAAATTTTAAACTCTTTTAAATTCTCTTTTTTTTTTTTTACAAACAGTCATATTTATTTTCTTAAAGGGAAATAAACCAATCAAATTAAGTTTAATTTTCAATCTTTAATTATTTGCATTTCTGAAACAATGTATTGAACACCAAAGTTTTAACCTTCCCAAAAACAGATTAAACAGAGAGTTTGTTGAGTAGAGTTAAATATAAAACTAAATTAGAATGAAGAATAGAACTAATAAATATTTTAGTCAAATATTCTTGGCATGGTAGCTTTACTGCAATGATTAACCGGCCATTAGGGAACTACAGGTGGAAAGATATAAGTATTTGATTATAATGTGATGAAAAACATCTGATCCTCAGAGAAGGATTTGGTGCACTGGTACCCTGTTTATCCTATGAAATAATTACAAATAATACCTCTATACATGATAAACTAAACCAGTTGTGTGATATTACATTAAAATACCAGTTTATACTTCAGAGATTTTACTTAACTTCAGTGCCTTATGGTGGAGTAAGTTAAAATGCTGGCTCAACTTACCCCACAACATTTGGCTCACTTTGCCCCATAGCTGGAATTTTGAAAAATATTCAGGCTAATATTTAGCTAAATGATTTACATGGTTTTATATGTTGCTAAATCACCTATATGCATCATAGATATTTTTAGACCTGGATAAATTTGCTTTGATGTAACAGCCATCTGTTATGTTAAAATTTTACTTTGACAAGCCAGAATTTTCACTCCTTTTCACAGTCTGGCAGAAATGATGTGATTCCAAAATATATGACAGTAAAAGCGTACAGTTGCCAATATACAGGGGGTGGGTCAACTTACCCCACTCTCTTCTACTGTTTAAAAGTTTGGGGATAGCAAGGATGCTGTCACGTATCTGGTCTATCCTGTCATTATGAACTCTTGCACCACACTTCATGGACTTCATTTCCCACAAGCCACTGCTCTAATCACTGCATTCACCTGCTCTCACTTTACTGATTACTGGTCACAGCTGCACCTCATCACACTGTCTGCATTTAAGCCACTCACACACACAGCCACTTGGCGAAGTCTTATCGTTCCATATGGTCGTAATTCTAAGCGTTTCTCTCTGTGTTGGATTATCTGTGTATGACTCTGGACTGTGTACCCCGTTGACGATTCCTGCTTCCTGCCATTGCGACCATTGCCTGTCTATTGAACTGTTTCCCGGATTACCTACGTTGTTCCTGTTTTCTGGTGATTATTCTGGCCTGTTGACGATTCTAAATAAATGCTGCAAATGGATCCGCACGTCTCTGACTCTCCTTGTGACAAGACTTCGCCGCACCAGGATCCAGCAGCCTTATCCCACCACCAGTGCAAACATGGACCCAGTCAACCAGCTACTTAATCTGCGACAGGGAGATCTACACATTGAGGAATATGTTCACCAGTTCCGTGAGTTTTCATACCAACTACCATTTTACGATGAAGCGTGGCTTAGGGGCCTATTTCGTTATGGACTTAATGAACCTGCCAAGTCAATGCTGCCTGGAGGGGAATTTAACTGCTCACTACAGGACTGTATGCAGTATGCGCTGTTGCTTTGTGGCTCACCGTTAACTGTGGGTGTTTTAGAGGAGCCACAGCACAAGATGTCTGCCCTTCCAGAGCCTGTTCACAACACGGCCGCCCTTCCGGACTCTGCACCCAAGGTGGAAGCCGCCACGCCCAAATTTGCACCCAAGACTTATCAAAGATTAATATCTAGCGTGGAGGACCCAGCGCTGCTGTCGGCTCGAGCAGCTGGTCTCCCAACCGGCCTTCCAGAGCCTCCGCTGGTTCCGCCCGGCCTTCCAGAGTCTCCACTGGTCCCGCCCGGCCTTCCAGAGTCTCCAATGGTCCCGCCCAGCCTTCCAGAGTCTCCAATGGTCCTGCCCGGCCTTCCAGAGTCTCCGCTGGTCCTGCCCGGCCTTCCAGAGTCTCCGCTGGTCCTGCCCGGCCTTCCAGAGTCTCCGCTGGTCCTGCCCGGCCTTCCAGAGTCTCCGCTGGTCCTGCCCGGCCTTCCAGAGTCTCCAATGGTCCTGCCCGGCCTTCCAGAGTCTCCGCTGGTCCTGCCCGGCCTTCCAGAGTCTCCGCTGGTCCCGCCCAGCCTTCCAGAGTCTCCAATGGTCCTGCCCGGCCTTCCAGAGTCTCCGCTGGTTCCGCCCAGCCTTCCAGAGTCTCCACTGGTCCTGCCCGGCCTTCCAGAGTCTCCGCTGGTTCCGCCCAGCCTTCCAGAGTCTCCACTGGTCCTGCCCGGCCTTCCAGAGTCTCCGCTGGTTCCGCCCAGCTTTCCAGAGTCTCCGCTGGTCCTGCCCGGCCTTCCAGAGTCTCCGCTGGTCCCGCCCAGCCTTCCAGAGTCTCCGCTGGTCCCGCCCGGCCTTCCAGAGTCTCCGCTGGTTCCGCCCGGCCTTCCAGAGTCTCCGCTGGTCCTGCCCGGCCTTCCAGAGTCTCCGCTGGTTCCGCCCAGCTTTCCAGAGTCTCCGCTGGTCCTGCCCGGCCTTCCAGAGTCTCCGCTGGTCCCGCCCGGCCTTCCAGAGTCTCCGCTGGTCCCGCCCGGCCTTCCAGAGTCTCCGCTGGTCCCGCCCGGCCTTCCAGAGTCTCCGCTGGTTCCGCCCGGCCTTCCAGAGTCTCCGCTGGTCCCGCCCGGCCTTCCAGAGTCTCCGCTGGTTCCGCCCAGCCTTCCAGAGCCTCCACTGGTTCCATCCAGTTGTCCTGAGATTCCTGTCTGCCCGGTTCTGGTCACGGAGGCCATGCATGGACTGTGTGGATTCCCACCCACCCTCCCTGCTGCTCCAGTCCTGCCACCTCTGTCTCCTGACAGTCCCTCTGCTCACCCACATCCCACCTTCGGTGCAGAGGACTTGCCGTGGGACTGCCAGTCTCCATCGGTGTCCAGACTGAGGGATCCCTCACCATCACCTCCAGTCTCAGAGTCCTGGACTCCACCTCGGCCCTCCGACCCTGCGGCTCCACCCCGGCTCTGTGCTCCCTCGTCTCCGTTGTCGGCCGTCGGCCCACCAGCTCCTCCGGGCTCCATCGTCTCTCCGGCTCCGCCCCGGTCAGTCGTCGCCCCACCTTCGCCTCTGGACTCTACTCCTCCGGCTGCGCCTCGTCACTCCGTCCTGCCGGCTCTGTGGACCTCCTCCCTCCCGTGGGCACAGCCTCGATCCTCTGTCACTCCAGCTCCGCTGTGTACCTCCGGACCTCCATCTGCGCCGGGGTCGCCAGAGCCTTGGGCTCCGCCTTGGCCCTCCGGATCCTCGGTGTCACCTAGGACCATCGACTCTCCGGTTCCGCCTCGGGCTCCACCGGCTCCACCTCCGTCGGTCGGCCCCATGCAGGAGCTCACCCTTCCTCCGCCATGGCTTCTCCCTCCGTCGGCTCAGCCTCAGTTCGTGGTTCCAGTACCCCTACATGGACCTGGCCCTCCATCCCTCCCCCTGTTCCGCCTCCGCTCCACCACCCTCCAGGTTGTATTAGGTGGTTAGAGCGTCTGGAAGCCGCTCCTTGGGGAGGGGCTCTGTCACGTATCTGGTCTATCCTGTCATTATGAACTCTTGCACCACACTTCATGGACTTCATTTCCCACAAGCCACTGCTCTAATCACTGCATTCACCTGCTCTCACTTTACTGATTACTGGTCACAGCTGCACCTCATCACACTGTCTGCATTTAAGCCACTCACACACACAGCCACTTGGCGAAGTCTTATCGTTCCATATGGTCGTAATTCTAAGCGTTTCTCTCTGTGTTGGATTATCTGTGTATGACTCTGGACTGTGTACCCCGTTGACGATTCCTGCTTCCTGCCATTGCGACCATTGCCTGTCTATTGAACTGTTTCCCGGATTACCTACGTTGTTCCTGTTTTCTGGTGATTATTCTGGCCTGTTGACGATTCTAAATAAATGCTGCAAATGGATCCGCACGTCTCTGACTCTCCTTGTGACAGATGCATTAAATTAACCTTTCTATTCATCATTAAATGCATCACAATTTCTACTAAAATATTGTGAAGCACAACTGTTTTCAACACTGATAATAATCAGAAATGTTTCTTATGCAACAAATCAGCATATTAGAATGACTTCTGAAGGATTCTGTCACACTGAGGACTGGAGTAATGATGCTGAAAATGTATTATGAAACTCATAAATGATAAAGTAGAATAACACACACCTTAAAATGTGTATTATGAGGTTATATCTGAAGTCATGTGAACTTCAAGATGGAGACTTAATGGCTAGCTTATTTTCTCTCTCTCTCTCTCTCTCTCTCTATATATATATATATATATATATATTCCCAATTTGTCCATGAAGTCAACTAATGAAAGCAGTAGTATGTGTTCTCTAGGCTACATCTGGAGACAACAGCTGGAGCAGATCAGAAATCAGCATCCTCTCCACTCCATCCAAATGCAAACCTGCTGATTCAACACTGACCATCAGACTAGTGTGTTGTAATTAAGGATTATGAATAGTTATCATAGTGATTTATGTGTATGCAAACACCTGCCTCTTTCTGTTGATATTCAATCTATCCATCCATTTCCATTTGGCCTTAGCCTAAATCAAGTTTTGTAAACTTAAATTCCTAAGTAATAAATACTCCATATTTCTAGTCAACTAAACATAACATTGAAAGTTTAAAGGGGTCATCGAATGCCACAACAAGATTTTCCGCAAGTTGATATGGTTCTATAGGGTCTTAATGGGAAGTCTGTAACATACTTTGGTTAAATTTCTCAATGGTAATGTAAAAAACACTATTTTTACCTTGTCAAAATCAGCCCTTTTTAGAGCGAGCTATTCTGTTGCATGTTCCTTTAAATGCTAATGAGCTCTGCTCGCCCCGCCCCTCTTTGCCATGTGATGATGAGCCGTAATGTTTACTTTAGTCGTATTTAGCTGTGTTTAGCTGTGAAACTTGTTAACCAACACATTATTAAGAAAGGCCATGTGCAAAGATGCATAAAAAATCTTTCTACTTACTTCTGCTGTGGGTGAAGCTGCATCACGACTGATTCACACGAACATAGACGCAAATGTAGATCGGGATCGGCGTTTTACTTTCAAAAGCAAAAGTAACGTTAATCCTCTGCATCTTCAGCGGCTCAGATGTCGGGAGTAAATGAGGACTGCTGTGTTCATTATTACATCCAACGACAGAACACCTCAATCGCTCAATCTGAGACATTTTTGTCTTCACACACAATGGGGGTCTAATGAGGGCGGGTCTAAGGTAAGGCGCACATGTCAATCAACTATCGTGGGAGGGGCCTCTGTCTGTGTGTCGTCACAGCCACAAGAAGCTGAGAATGAGCTGATTTTAAAAAGGGGATATTACTTTTAAAGATTAAACAAATACCACTGGGTGGATTTGTATCATTGTAGGGTGGTTGTGTACACAAACTGCCAACACACATTAATGTTCAAACATGGAAAAGTTTTGCATCCGATGACCCCTTTAACTAAAAGTTAGTTCAACGATGATTAAACATGCACACAAGTTTGTACAACAAATTGACCATGGAGTTGAGTAAACTCAAAAATGTCCTGAGGCTGGTTGCCTTAAAGGGGTCAATGGATGCAAAACTCACTTTTCCATGTTGTTTGAACATTAATGTGTTTTCAGTTTGTGCACACAACCACCCTACAATGATAAAAATACACCCAGTGGTATTTGTTTAATCTTTAAAAGTAATATCCCCTTTTTAAAATCAGGTCATTCTCAGCTTCTTGTGGGTGTGACGACACACAGACAGAGGCCCCTCCCACGATAGTTGATTGACATGAGCGTCTTACCTTAGCCCAGCCCTCACCGAGCTGAAACAGTCCGACTCCGATCGCCATTGTGAGACTCAGGTGCAGAGGAAGACAAGAATGTCTCAGATTGAGCGACTGAGGTGTTCTGTCGTTGGATGTAATAATGAACACAGCAGTCAACATTTACTCCTGACATCTGAGCAGCTGAAGACGCAGAGAATTAAAGTTACTTTCGTTTTTGAAAGGAAAGCATTGATACCCGATCTACATATGCATCTATGTTCGTGTGAATCATTCCTGACGCAGCTTCACCCACAGCAGAAATGAGTATAAAGGTTTTTTATGCATCTTTGCAAAATGGCCTTTCTTAATAATGTGCTTGTTGGCAAGTTTCGCCGTTAAATGCGACTAAAGTAAACATTACGTCTCATAATCCCTCATCAGAGAGGGGCGGGGCGAGCAGAGCTCATTTGCATAAAGGGAGCATGCAATAAAATTAGTTGATTTTTTGCAGAGCTGATTTTGACAAGGTAAAAGGGTGTTTTTTACACTACTATTGAGAATTTTTAACCAAAGTATATTATAGATATATTATGGGCTCTCGATGACCTCTTTAAAATTGTACGTTTTCTCAACTCCTGACTTTTTACAGTGTACATCATGTGAAATCATCTGCACTCACTAAAGAAATCCTGCTTCTGAAGTCTACAAAACTAAAACGGTCTGGTTGCACAATACTAGCAGCCGTCTAACTCTATATTTAACACAACATCACAAATATCCACTGCTATTGATCTTGGTATGGTGTTAATAATATATTCTACATGATGTTGTAACTGGACAGCAACCATTCAGTTCCATTCAACCTTATGCTCTTTTTCTCTTTTTCTCTTCTCCAACTCAATTGTCCATTTTAAAGCTCAAGCTTCAGGTCACAGAAGATTTGAACTGCACTGAGTCAGAACCTCAGGCTAAACATTATGGAGTCTTACATAAAAACACAACCGGGGTTAATAACGTTTTTTACTCACGCTTGACAAAAAACATTTTCTAGAGGGCCATAATGATTTAAAAGATATAAAAGGTTCAGATATAATATATATTGTCATATTATTGTTATATTTATTGTTTTTTTTTTTAAATATAACAGTGACCTCAGGAAAAATGTTATAGAGTTGTATGTAAAAACATGAAGGGGTTAATGAAATGTTTCTAAAGGGCTATAATGCTTCAGACTCTATTTATAAGGAACAAAAGGTTTGGAATAGACTGGACATGTCTGTTTGATCATTTGGTACAAAATGTTCATAAACATCTTTTTTTTTTTTTCAATAAAATTGTTTACTGTCTGCTTTCCAAACAGCTCTTTGATGAGTAAGGCTCAATTTATATAATAAACCTCATTTATACAGGAAGCGTGTTTGTGCTGGAAAGAATGAAGATGATGAAACTCATTTTTTGGGAGAGGAATTCGAATATTTCACCCTCATTTCTTGTCATTAATCAATTTTACAGTAGGTATAAAAATAAATAGTTCATCAGGACTTTGATGACAAATTGCAATATTTAATCCCAGTGGCAATAAAGGATAAAATCATACATTCTTTGTTAACAGGCTTTGATTTTCTGGGCCAGGCTTCAACAGTTTTACTACAAAAATAAATAACTAAATAACAATAATAAAAATATACACACTGCTGATCAAAAGTTTGGGATCAGTAAGGTTTTTAATGGTTTTTTAAAGACATTTCTTCTGCTCATCAAGGCTGCATTTATTTGATCAAATACAGAAAAAAATGTAATATTGTGAAATATTATTTCAATTAAAAATTTATTAAAAATATATTTTAAAATGTATTTTATTCCTGTGATACAAAGCTAAATTTTCAGCATCATTACTCCAGTCTTCAGTGTCACATGATCCTTCAGAAATCATTTTAAAATGCTGATTTATTATTAGAATTATCACTGCAAGAAACAGTTGTTCAAAAATTTTTTTTGGAACCTGTGATTCTAGGATTTTAAAGTTTTAATAAAAAACATATTAAAACTTTTTTATTTAAAATAGAGAAGTTTTCAGACAATATACACTACTGTTAAAAAATTTGGGGTCAGTATTTTTTTTTTCTTTTTTCGAAAGAAATTAATACTTTTATTCACCAAGGATGTTTTAAATTAATAAAAAGTGGTAGCATAGATTGACATTGTTATAAAAGATTTGTATTTTGAATAAATGCTGTTTAAAAAAACAAAAACAAAAAAAAAAAAAAAAAAACTTGCTATTCATCAAAGAATCCTAAGAAAAAGAATCACAGGTTCCAAAACATTTTTAATAAATCAGTATATTAGAATGATCTCTGAAGGATCATGTGACACTTGATGAAAATTCAGCTTTGCATCACAGAAATAAATTATATGTCAAAGTGTATTAAAATAAAATCAATTATTTTATGTTGTAATAACATTTTACAACTGTTTTTTTTCTGTATTTTTGATCAAATAAATGCAGCCTTGATGAACAAAAGAGTCTTCTTTAAACTTTAAAAAAACTCACTGATTCCACTAAGCAGCAGTATTTATATACTTATTTTTTCCTCTCATGTTTGGACCATGTTTGCATTTTCTAATTCTCTTTTTTCTGTTTTATGCTTCTACTGCAAAATAAAAAGAGCAATTCAAGTTATAATTCAATTATAATTATCTGACACTGCACAAAATAAAAAAATAATATTCTTGCTAATCATTAATAATAATAAAAAAATCTGCTTAGCATTTATTTTTCAGTGGCATTATGTAAACAACTTGCCATTTAGGTTGAAATCCTGAAAAATAATTAAAAAAAAATTGTATGTCATGCACAAGGGTTTATTTAAATATTCATGTGTTGAAGTGGTGCATACACTGTAATTTTTTGAAACACATTTTGAAATCATTTACAATAAAATACTCACATTTTACATTTAGTTCAAAACTAAAAAAATAATTGAAATGAAAAAGTTCATTTGAAATTTCAATTTTAAAATAAATAAAAAATAAGGAATAAATAAACTAATTGTCACAGTTCTGTCAGTTCATGTCTGTTCTATTGGTTTCTCCCATTGTCTCCCCCTGTCATTTTGTCATCTTTTGGTTTAGCCCTTCGTCAGTGTGATTCCCTGCACCTGTCCTTGTATGATTAGTCACCCTTTATAAGTTTGTCTTTCAGTTCAGTTGATGTCGGTCTTTATTTGATGTTACTGTTTCATGTGTGTGGATTATCCTGCCTGTTCCTGTCTGTTCCTTGAAGAAGAGTTTATTAAAAATAGTGTTAATTGTTGATCTCGACTTCGTCTCGTTCATCCAGCACGTCTATACCGTAACACTAATACACAAAATAATAATATTAATAATAATTATTATTTTAAAATATTTTGTTGTTTTTCTATTTTTTTCAATCAGATATTTACATAAATACAGATTCAATAAAAGGAATAAATCAACTAATAATAATAATAATAATTATTATTTTTTATTTTATTATTAAATCTTTTTTGTTTTTACAAATTGGCTAACAGATATTTACATAAATGCAATTTAGGTCATAATTATTCAGATTCATAAACTAAAAAAAAAAAAAAAACTGAAATTAAAAAGTTAATTTGAAATTACAAGTTAAAAAAGGAATAAATAACAAATATTTTAACTAACATATATAACATTTTTTTATATGAAAATTCTTTCTTGTGATTTTTTTTGTATTATTTGTGAAATTTACTAGCAATATCTGACAATTTTGTTTTCAGCACATTGCAGTTGCTTAAGTTTGAGTGTACACTAAAGTGCCATTTAGTAAATGGGCCCATAAACTTGGTGTGAATCATCGTGGCGCTCACATAACAGAATGAAGAGGCATGTTTGCATGTGCATGCATCCACCAGAGGAAAACCCACGCCACCAGATCCCTCCCACATACAGATGCGCTCGGGCTGAGCGTGAGCAGCACATCTCTCCCTGCAGGTCCAATTTCATGCTCTCAGCATTAGAATAATTTGTTTGGCAGGAGAAGCACACACACACAGCGCAGCATCGCCACAACCTGTTTGATCTTCATTAGTGGCTCTGAGGGGGAGGCCGCTCTTCATTGGCTGCACAGAGGCCGCGGGAAACGGCTGTACATCAGCGGACGTGGATCGCTGAAGTCTGCAGATTGGCCGGAATGGATCTCTCTGCCTGTGTGGGACGCTGGCGGGAGGCTCAGCGGGAGCTTTATGAGCTGCGGCCTCCTCATCCAACATGCCGGACACGCTCCTTCGAGCACAGGGCTGACGAATGGCTCTGCGGACCCTCCCAGCTGCTTTAATATTGATTACGGACCGGACCCGAGAGCGGCGCGGCCTGAGGGGGACGCTGGGATCTCCAATGAAGGATACCAGGAGTCATCGCAGCGGGCCGCTAATCTGATCGCAGCCTCTGATCTTCATTGGATATTTATTTACACCCGTGCTGTCGTTTATCACACAGGCTATCTTGGATACTTTATTTAGACTCATTATATTTATCGCAAATGTTATTTGGGCCTACTTACGGTCATAATTATTCAGACTGATAGACCGTGCCTGGAGTGTGCAATGGGAAAACCAACAACAGCACATAAAAGTGTTTTAAAAATTATTCAAGAGTAAGGAATAACCAAAGGAACAACCACTAATAATAGATATTTAAAACAGATATTTACATAAATGCAACATAGGCCGACTTAAAGTCACAAGTCACAATTATGACCAGGAATATGCAATTGGGGGAAAAACAGAAAAAAAAAATTTAAATTAAAAAGTTCATTTTAAATTACAATTTTAAAAATAAATTAAACATAAGGAATAATCAACTAATATGTATAATAATAATAATAATAATAATAATAATAACATATTTATTAATTCTGATTATTTTTTAAATATATATTTGTTCAAATTGGCTATCAGATATTTACAAAATGCAATATAGGCAAACTTAATGTCAAAATTGTTCATAAACTTTGCCAGGAATATGCAATGGGGAAAAAAAAGAAATAAAATTAAATGAAATTAAAAAAGTTTATTTTAAATTACAATTTTAAAATAAATAATAAATCAACAAATATGTATAATAATAATAATAATAATAATAATAATAATAATAATAATAATAATAACAATAATAATAATAATAATAATAATAATAATAATAATTTCTTAATTACTATTATTTTTTAAATATATATTCTTTCAAATTGGCTATCAGTTATTTACAAAAATTCAATATAGGCAAACTTAAAGTCAAAATTATTCAGATTGGTAAACTCTGCAAGGAATATGTAATGGAACACAAACAACAATTAATTAAAGGTTAATTTGAAATTACAATTTTAAAATAAATAATAAATAAAAAATAATAAGGAATCAACAAATAATAATAATAGTAATTATTATGATTATAAATATTAATATATTATTATTATTTTATTCTTAAATATGTTTTTTTTTTTAATTGGCTATAAGATATTTACAGAAATGCAATTTAGGCCAACTTAAAGTCATAATTATTCAGATTCATAAACTGCCAGGAATATGCAAAAAAAATAAATAAAAAAAAGGAATAAATCAACTTTAAAATAATACAATTTTAAAATAAATAATAAATCAACTAATATGTATAATACTACTACTACTACTACTACTACTACTACTAATAATAATAATAATAATAATAATAGATTTCTTAATTACTATTATTATTTAAATATATATTTTTTTCAAATCGGCTATCAGATATTTACAAAAATGCAATATAGGCCAACTTAAAGTCATAAGTAATAATAATATAATAATAATATTAATAATAATAATTATTATTTTAAAATATTTTTTGTTTTTCTATTCTTTTTCAATCAGATATTTACATAAATACAGATTTAATATAAGGAATAAATCAACTAATAATAATAATAATAATAATAATAATAATAATAATAATAATAATAATAATAATATATTTTTTAAAATTACTATTATTTTAAAATATTTTTTGCTTTTAAAAATTGGATATCAGATATTTACATAAATGCAATTTAGGTCAACTTAAAGTCATAATTATTCAGATTTGTAAACTCTACCAGGAATATGCAATAGAAAAAAATTTAATTAAAAAGTTCATTTGAAATGACATTTTTAAAATAAATTAAAAATAAGGAATAAATAAATAATAATTATTCATATTTTTCTTTATTAACCCTATTTTTATTTCTTATTAATAAATAGTTTCTAATTATTTCTAAATCTATTAATGAATGAATACATGAATTAATCAATATTTTGTCTATTTTTTATCATGGCTGTGTAAAGCACTTTAAATTACCACTGTGCATAAAATATGCCGTATAAATAAGCTATAAACTTATATCACTCTACCAGAACTATTTTTGCTTGTACAATTACTGACATTATGTAAAATGCAACAGTAGCAGCAGTAACATTGAACCAACTTGATGTCACTTGATGTGCTTAATATTATCCAACAGGCTATTTATTATTTATTTACATTCAGTCTCACTCAGAAGTAGGTCACAAAGTGATATAATTTTACTTGAAGATTTGATTTTGCTGTGCTGCTTCTTATTTGACTGGATTAGCTGTACATCCGTTTCATTTGTGAAATGCTGCCTGACACACACCTCCTCTCCGCAGCGCCTCCTGATCTCCGGCTCTCCCTCACATTCTCATAAACGTCAAGACGTATTTACCCTCATCCTAAAATTATGCCTCTGCATGTGTAATCTGCAACCTGGCAAATTTAAGCCATTTAGCAGTCAACAAAGTCCGCAGCATATTGAGCGATTTCTTTTTATGCATACGATTAGCGGCGGGACTCTGCGAGGGAGACAGAGACCCTCTCTCATTATACGGCTTGTCTGAAACAAATGGGTTGGAGTGTTGGCAGTATAAGCAACACAATATTTCATCTGACACCTCCATTTTTTTGGGATGTCACAGGTGAGTAAGTGTGACAGGTGGGAATAATTGGGTTTTTACTCGCCGTCATTTTGAGTGTGTCTTGAAATATCAGCCCTCGCTTGGAATTCTGGATTGGATGGAATTTCTATCATCTGTTTGACAAATTCTGCTCATTTAGATTTCCATTGCTTAGCTTGAAATGCCCTTTGACTGCCTTATAGTGGAGAAAACCCATGTATGGCCCATGTATATGTCACGCTCCATCAACAGTTATTGCACTAACAGATGTCAACAAGTCAACCTTCACACATATGCTCATGGCTCAAGGGCACAAATGCATGCTTAAAGCTAATGGAGAATCAAACGGCTCTTGATATTTACACATACAGTGAGGGAAACAAATTATTTGATTTTTTGCTCACTGACAAAGAAATGATCAGTCCATAATTTTTAATGTCAGGTTTATTTGAACAGTGAGAGACAGAATAACAACAAAAAAAATCCAGAAAAACATGCTTGGAGATTTGGCTCTTTGGTCTTGGCCATGGTGGAGAGTTTGGAATCTGATTGATTGATTGTTTCTGTGGACAGGTGTCTTTTATACAGGTAACAAGCTGAGATTACGAGCACTCCCTTTAAGAGAGTTCTCATAATCTCAGTTTGTGACCTGTATAAAAGACACTTATGAGCCAGAAATCTTGCTGATTGATAGGGGATCAAATACTTATTGCACTCATTAAAATGCAAATCAATTTATAACATTTTTAAAATGCGTTTTTCAAATTTTGTTTTGTTGTTATTCTGTCTCTCACTGTTCAAATAAACCTACCATTAAAATTATAGACTGATCACCATTGTTGGGGAAAGTTACTTTTAAAAGTAATGCATTACAATATTGGATTACTCCATAAAAAAGTAACTAGTTACTTAGTTACTTTTTATGGAAAGTAATGGGTTATGTTACTTTTGCGTTACTTTTTAAATCTGGGCAGGGCTTGCTTGTTTGTTTTTAATATAAAAAAGTTGTATTTTTGGCAAATGTAAAAGCCTTTTTACACCAAAATCCTCAGGCTTAGAGAAAAATAAATTGACGTCTGTACAGTAGACCACAGAAGAACAAATGTCAACTCTTCAGCAATAAAAAAAAGGAAAACAAATGTTAGACTATCTGGAGTAATTTTTGTTTATTAGTATGGATGAATTGGATCATCGAAGGTCGGCAGCAAAGACATCGGTTAATAAAATGGGATTAAATACATAAATAACATCTGTATTATTTAACATATTTAATTATTGAAGGTTTGCATTGATTTAACTGTTTTTATTCATTTTGAGGAATACTGTATCTGTTTTTTAGTGAGTGAGATGAATTAATGCATGTTCACATTTATTCTAGAACTGAAGTGACATCTTATATCTTACAATTTCTCTCAACATGGGGACAGGAGAGCTTTTAATCAATAAATGGGGGAAAAGTAACTGGTGTTACTTATTTGAAAAAGTAACTCAGATATTTTCTTGTCAATTAAAAAGATAATGCGTTACTTTACTTGTTACTTGGAAAAAGTAATATTGGTAACACTTATTCACTATTAACTATGACTTATTAGCATGCATATTACTAGAATTTTGGCCATTTATTAGTACTAATTAAGCACATATTAACGCCTTATTTTACATGACCTTATTCTACATCCCTAATCCTACCCAATACCCAAACTTAACAACTACTTTACTAACTATTAATAAGCAGCAAATTAGGAATTTATTGAGGGAAAAGTCGTGGTTAATAGTGAATAATTGTTACCTATTCTAAAGTGTTACCGTAATATTATTACGTAACTTGAGCTACTTGTAATGCATTACCCCCAACACTGCCCCTAACTACTAAATATAATCACACAAACAAACAAACAAGCACAACAAAATCACTTCACACTACTAAGCAGCTGTGTTATGAATATATGTTGCACTGTACAGCCTTACTGCAACACTAGAGGGGATAGAACAGCGAGCGCTTGTAATCTTTTTTGTACACAGTTATGATTACAGCTCTATTATGTTTCACTTTGCAGAATCCTTGGGTATGAATCCTGTGAAAAACATGATTGATAATTAAAGAGCTAAAAGATAAGAGACTGAAAAACAAGCTAAAACGGCATGCCTGCGCTTGCGTTTTTACATCACATTCGCTTTTGTTCATATTGTCGGCAGAGCTGGGTAGATTACTTGTAATCTGTTACTGATTCTGATTTAATGACATGCGTGAGCGACTGTGTAACGTGGCTTGAGGCAATGGCAAAAAGGTAATCCACAAAACAGGCAATGGTCAGGGCAGGCAGTGAACAGTCGGAAATAAGAAAACAGTCCAGGGTCAAAACACTAAGGCAAAGGCAAGAAAACAAGGAACTAGGGAAACACTGAAAAATACGGGAACTATGAATGGAAACAAACAATACTCAGCCATGTGCAAGGTTGCCAGTTTTTCACAACAAATCCTGCCCAAATGCTACTCAAAACTAGCCCAGTGGCATTTTGAGGGGGGTCCCCCAGTAAAAATACATGGTTTTTTGGAGGGGTTTCCGGTACAGTTCGCATTCCAGGGAATAAAGATAACATTATTGGGGTCGTTTCAACCCGCTGACATGAAAAACCTCCCACGGCAACAGTGTTAAAGTAGCCCAGTTCTGCAGGACAACCATGGACTTGGCAACACTGGCCATGTGGGAGTGAAAAAGTGCTTCTTATATAGTCCTCCTGATAGGAAACCGGGGAGTCCGTCATTGGTTCATAGGCAGAAGGTAGCTGGGAAATGGAGTCCAGAATGAGTGGCAACGGTATGGGATGTAATGCCCTCCAGATTAGCTCATGGGCATTCCAGACTGAAAGACAATGTTTTTGTTTTTTTCATCACATTTCACAACAGTTTTGTACATTATTCTCATCATGCTGCTGGTTTTTCACAATGTCTTTTCCTGAAATATACTGCTGTACCAAATAGTTTTTCTAAAGAAGCAACGCAGGTAAGTACATTTATTTTAATCTTTTAATTAACATCAAACCAGAGTTTAACACAAGTAAGACACCATACTATTTTCCTCTCTCCTGTCAGTGAGTGTGAAATAATGAATATTGTGCAAAAATTAAAAAACAAGTTATCCACAGACTGTCACTCAATCAATATGGTACTAATAAAAAAGATAATTACAAGTATTATAAAGCCTCTAACACATATCTGCAACCTGTCGCTTAAAAACGGCTGTGTGCCAAGAAAAATGAAAATTGCTAAGATCATACCTTTGTTCAAAAATGGAAATAGGAATCATTTTACTAATTACAGACCCATTTCACTCCTTCCTCAATTTTCAAAAATCCTTGAAAAGGTTTTTGACAAACGGTTAGAAAAATTCATAAATAAGCATAAGCTAATTAATGAAGGACAATATGGGTTCAGACCCAATAGATCTACTTCAATGGCCATAACTGATGCTACAGAAGAAATATCAAAGGCATTGACAAAGAAAAAACAAGCAATAGGAATTTTTATTGATCTAAAAAAAGCGTTTGACACCATCAATCATGATATACTATTTAAGAAATTAGAGCGATATGGAATACGGGGGGTGGCTGGGAAATGGGTGAAAAGTTATTTGAGCGACAGAGTACAGTATGTCCAAATGGGTGAGCTTTCTTCTGGATGTCTTGACATTGCTTGTGGTGTCCCCCAGGGGTCAGTACTGGGCCCCAAATTGTTTAATTTGTATATAAATGATATTTTTAATGTTTCTCAGTTGGTTAAATGTGTATTGTTTGCTGACGACACAAACATTTTCTATAGTAACGTCAGTTTGGAGCAACTTATCAGCGTTATAAACAAAGAACTAAGTAAATTTAAAAAATGGATGGAAAGTAACAAATTATCCTTAAACCTAGATAAATCTAAAGTGATGTTTTTTGGAAAGTATCAAGCCATTTCACAGAAACTGGTTGAGATAGATGGAGCACAAATTGAAAATGTTCAGGAAATAAAATTTTTAGGTGTAACGATAGACCAGAAGTTAAGTTGGAATGCCCACATCAGACATATAACTACTAAAGTCTCCAAAAGCCTTGCTATAATTAGTAGAGTTAAACATATCCTTGATCAAAATGCACTCCATACCTTGTATTGTTCCTTAATACAGCCATATCTAATCTACTGTGTAGAGGTATGGGGCAATAATTATAAAAATGTAATACAATCACTTTTTTTGCTACAGAAAAGGGCTGTACGAATTATACACAAGGCTGCCTATTTTGAACACACAAATCCTCTCGTTCTTAAATCAAAGTTATTAAAAATGCAGGATCTTGTAAAATTATATAATGCACTGTTCATGTTTAAAGTATATCACTATTTATTACCTGTGAACATTCAAAACATGTTTTCCCTTAAAGAGCAGTCGCACAGTTTGAGAGGATTTGGGAACTTTGTGGTCCCAATGGCGGGTTCCACCAGGAGGAGTTTTTCTATGTCTGTATGTGGGGTCACCTTGTGGAATAATTTGGGGCTTGAATTTAAGCAATGTCAAAGCATTCACCTTTTCAAACGTCTTTACAAACAAAAGGTCTGGTCCTATTACAAAGATAATGAGGTTTGATTGTATTCATGTTGAGTGGAGTGTTGGATTAGCTGTTATTTACCTTTATGGTATTACGTCTACCATTGTTGGTAGCTGTTCGGCATTTGTTATGTACCCTTGTGGTATTCCATCTACCATTGTTGGTATTTGATATTCATTGTTACTTGAGTTAATATCTGTATGAATATGTATAGTATGTATGTGTGGTTTGGCATATGTGTAACTATAATACTGTTTCTTAATGAGGTATTATTATTACTATTATTTATTTTATATATATATATATATATAAATAATTTTATTTTTCCTTCTCTCTTTGAGATAGTTGAAGTAGGAAGCAGCTATTTTGTTTGTATTTTATTTTGTTTGTATTCTTTGACAGACTGGGGTGGGGTTCAATAAGTTTTACTTCTCCCCACTCCATTTCAAGCATAAGCATATAAGTTATTATTATTACTATTATTATTCTTATGTATTTTCTTTTTTTTTTTTTCTGCTGTTACACTATTTGCTTGAAAATAAAAAAATAATAAAAAGTGTATCTCTGCTTGAGTGTTGCTAATATAATCACTACATACCTGGATCTGAAATGTTTGCTTGAGTTGAACCTTTTAATTATGTGAGTAGAATATACTTTTTTTTAATAGTTTTTTGTTAACGTTGCTATTATTAACCCTTCACACAATGCGTAGCTAGTGCTTTACTGTCATCATTAAGCATGACATTTCCAACAAGTACTTTTAAAACTGAAAACTAAGTAATTAAACAAGCAAAAATAATTCCCATGACTGTTGTAGTTGATGTGGTTGTGTTGTTTCAAACATATATGTGACCCTGGACCACAAAAACAGTCATAAGTAGCACAATTTGTAGGTAAAAATTATCGATTTTTCTTTTATGCCAAAATCTTTAGGATTAAGAAAATGTTTCATGAAAATATTTTGTAAATGTCCTACTGTTATATATCAAAGCTTAATTTTTGATTAGTAATATGCATTGCTAAGAACTTCACTTGAACAACTTTAAAGGTGATTTTCTCAACATTTGGATTTTTTGCACCCTCAGATTCCAGATTTTCAAATAGTTGCATCTCAGCCAAATATTGGCCTATCCTAACAAACATACATCAATGGAAAGCTTATTTATTCAGCTTTCATAAACATCAGTTTAATAAAATGGTCCTTATGACTGCTTTTGTGGTCCAGGGTCACATATGGCTCTATTACGGCACTTGCCATCTCGAGTACCAAAACACATAATAAGCTATTAAGGAGGGTTTGGATACGGTACGATGAAGTTAGCCAATCACAGCTGTGGGCGTTTACTTCTGTTTCACCGAGAGGGAATGCCTATTGACATTGGGTGTTTTCCACAGACACTGAAAATGAGGATGAAAAATACAAATATTGCTGAATTTATAAACTAACCCCAAGAAACATAATAAAAAAATCTGCGACTGCATTTCATGACCCCTTTAATATTGCATTCCAAAATATTAGCAAGCACTCAGCATTGCCTTCGAGAGACTGGGGTCGGTTCAGCTTCAGTCCACATAGTCAAATGTCAGATATAATCCAACAACACAGTGAAAACATGCCCATGTCTTGCACCCTGGGCTTAACAGATGGAGAGCTGAGATGGTGGCTGACTCATTCAAAACAGACCCTCAGACAAAGCAAAAAATTCCCTCAGACCAGACTCTGACCCACGAGCTGCCATGCCTTAAAACACTCTCTGGCTTTGGCTGGAGCAATAAAATGTTTTCTTAATTTTATTAGCTTCAATTCCCCACATCGTTTCCAATTGTCCGGTTCTAGTAAATGCAGAGAAAACATCAGGGCAGCGATACGTCATTCAGCGCTGGCCTATTGAACAGATGGGCACAACCTTCCCTCTTCCCAACATCCTGGCCAATCAGGAGAGCCATCAGTCATGTCCCGGCTCGCGGGGCGTGCTCATTAGTTAATTATACTGCCTGTGAATATTCACCCGCTCCATACGCTCAGCGGTCACTTGTTCTGCCCACTCCAGTTAAATCAAAGCCAGAGGACTCCGGCCGTCCCGCCTCCTCCACGCCGAGCTGATAGGAATGTTAAATGTGTGCGAATATTCATTCATTTTAAATGACGCTGAAGTCGATTTATGGGAAGTTTGTTTTCTTTTGTTTGGGTGGAGAGGATTAGTCTGGAGTGGCTTTAATAGAGATGTAGTAGCTCAGTTTTGTAATAATGTTGAATGCAATTCAGAACTTAAAAGACGGTTGGGTGTTTTAGATGGTTGCTAGGAAGGTGTTAGAGCGGTTGCTATAGTTTTAGTAGGATGTTCTAGGTGGTTGCTAGAGTCTTGTGAATGTGTGCTGTTACTTAGATGTTAGAGGGAGTTGTTGGATGTTACCAGAGTGTTTATATGTGGTTGTTAAGGTGCTCTAGTTGTTGCCATTTTGTTGCTGTTGCATATACTTACTTAAATGTTTCTAGAGTGTTTATGTGGCTCCCAGAGCATTGAAATTTGGTTGCTAGGATGTTTCTAGGGTGTTCTGGGTGGTTGCCAGAGTGTTTCTGTGTGCTAGGTTATTGACTATTCTTGGTTGTTGACAGATTGTTGCTTTGTGGTTGCTAGGATGGTAAGAGAGTGGTTGCTATGGTTTTATTAGGACGTCAGATGGTTGCTAGAGTGTTGTTAGTTTGTGTTGTTGCTTAGATGTTGCTAGGGAGTTATTGATTGTTGTCAGAGAGTTGATGTGTTGTTGCTAGGGTGTTCTTGATGATTGTCACGATGTTGCTATTGTGCTCTGGGTTGTTGCTATTGTGCTGTTACTAGTGGTGGGCCGTTATCGGCGTTAACGTGCTGCGTTAACGTGAGACTCTTATCGGGCGATAAAAAAAATATCGCCGTTAATCTATTCTCAAATTTGGGTTGGGAGCTGGGTCTAAACTACGCAAGCTATGATGACTTTCACCTTGATAGTTTAACGCGGATGTATACCAAGCAAAGACTATAGAATATGGTCACGCGTTTACGTCTCCTCCGCCAAAACACAGAAGGGATCTCCTCGTCCTCCATTCATAAAAACCGAATCTACTATAGCGCGAAATGCCACGTAAATTCGTCGTTTTTTGGATTCATAAATCAAATGTTGGTCAGTCACTTAATTCAAATCGCGATATGGACTAGTGTATGTGAAAACTGAAATGCAAAGAGACCGTTTTAATATGAATCCGGTATGTTCCGTTTGCCTAGCTGTATGTATGAATGGTGGAGACGCGCTTTTACTACACGCATACTGAAACACACGTGACGCTCCCGGTAATTTTTGCCATTTGCATCTCACATGAACAGATAAACTCAATCTCCAAAACTGCTGTGAGTGTCACTTTTACCGTTTCATTTGAGAAAACTCGCATCATATCATACTGTATACACAGAAACATCACGGCAACCTGTCAAATGTAACCCCCCCCCCAAAGCTGGAAACGTAGGGGAAACACTGGCTACCATAGATATATATATACGTAGATGTATATTTTTATCACACTGTACAACAATAATACTGTTTTTTTATTACAGTAAGGGCTAAATTTAGGGTTGGGTAGGTGTAGACGTTAAAAAAATCACAATCTAATAGGTAGAAAAAAAATTCCATTGTTAGTTAGTTAGTAAACACAAGTACATCTTATTGAACATAATTTATTTTCATCAACAAATTATCATAGAACAGCTTTATGAGCAGTTTGTGATGCAGTTTGGAAACAGGAGATGAGCCCCTGGTCTAATGCCCACCTGGCTTGAGAAACCCATTCTCAAAGACTTACTTTTAATCATTATTTGGGTAGCACACATATTCTGAATGCCTTCATCAGAATTCAAATTAGCCATTTTAATCTAGATTAATCTAGATTAAAAAAAATAATCTATGCCCACCCCTAGTTGTTACTGTATTTGGTTACTAGGATGTTGCTACGGTGTTCTGGGTTGTTGCCAGAGTGTTGCTGCTGTATGTGGTTGTTTCTTGGCTTGCTAGTAAGGTACAGTATTGTGGGTTCTTGCCAGAGTGTTTATATGTGGTTGCTACGATGTTTCTAGGGTGTTCTGGATGGTTGCCAGAGCATTGCAATGTGGTTGCTAGTGTGTTCTTCTTGGTTGCTAGATGGTTTCTAGGGTGTTCTGGGTTGTTGCCATTGTGTTGCTACTGTATATGGTTACTAAGATGTTGCTAGGTTGCTTGGGTGGTTGCCAGAGCATTGCAATGTGGTTGCTAGAAAGTTTTTAGGCTGTTCTTGGTGGTTGACAGGATGTTACTATGTGGTTGATAGAATGTTTTGTGGTATTCCATAAATCTTCCAGGGTGTTCTGGGTTTAACAGAGTGTTGCTATATAGTTACTAAAATGTTTCTAGGGTGTTTGGGTGGTTGACAGTGTTTACATTGTATGTTTTCAATAGTATGTTACTAGGTGTTTTAGTGGTTGACAGAGTGTTGCTATGTGGTTGCTAGTATGTTTTTCTTGGTTGCTAGATGGTTTCTAGTGTGTTCTGTGTTGTTACCAGATTGTTGTTACTGTATATGGTTACTAGGATGTTTCTAGGGTATTGTGGGTTGTTGCCAGAGTATTAATATGTGGTTGCTAGGGTGTTGCTGGATTGTTCTAGGTTGTTGCAAGAGCAATACAATGTGGTTGCTAGGGTGTTCTGGCTGTTGCCAGAGTGTTGCTGCTGTATAGTTACTAGGTATTGTGGGTTGTTGCCAAAGTATTAATATGTGGTTGCTAGGGTGTTGCTGAATTGTTCTAGGTCGTTGCCAGAGCAACACAATGTGGTTGCTAGGGAGTTCTGGTTGTTGCCAGAGTGTTGCTGCTGTATATGGTTACTAGGATGTTTTTAGGGTATTGGAGGTTATTGCCAAAGTATTAATATGTGCTTGCTAGAGTGTTGCTGGAATGTTCTAGGTCATTGCCAGAGCAATATAATGTGGTTGCTAGGGAGTTCTGGTTGTTGCCAGAGCGTTGTTGCTGTATATAGTTACCAGGATGTATCTAGGGTGGTCGGGGTTGTTGCCAAAAAGTTGCCGTCTGGTTGCTAGGGTGTTTCTGGATTGTTCTAGGTAATTGTCAGAGCATTGTAATAGTGTTGCTAGGGTGTTCTGGTTGTTTCAACAGCATTGCAATTTGGTCACTTAGGTCTGGGTGTTTCAGGTGGTTGCCAGACTGTTGTGGTTGCTAGGATGTTCTAGGTGGTTGTTGGAACATTGGAATGTGGTTGCTAGGATCTTGCCAGAGTATTCTGGGTGTTTGCAGAGTGTTGCTATGTGGTTGCTAGTGTGTTTTTCTTGGTTGCTAGATGGTTCTGGGTTGTTACCAGATTGTTGTTACTGTATAAGGTTACTAGGATGTTTCTAGGGCAGTGGTTCCCAACCACGTTCCTGGAGGCCCCCCAACACTGCATGTTTTCTACTGTATGTCTCCTTAATCAAACACACCTCATTCATATAATCAGCTCATTAGTAGAGACTCCAAGACCTGAAATGGGTGTGTCAGACAAAGGAGAGATGCAAAATGTGCAGTGTTGGGGGGCCTCCAGGAATGTGGTTGGGAACCACCGTTCCATGGTATTGTGGGTTGTTGTTAAAGTATTTATATGTGGTTGCTAGGGTGTTGCTGTATTGTTAGGTCATTGCCAGAGCAATACAATGTGGTTGCTAGGGAATTCTGGTTGTTGCCAGAGTGTTTTGCCTCTGTTTATAGTTGCTCGGATGTTTCTAGGGTGTTCTGGGTTGTTGTCAAAATGTTGCAGTGTGGTTGTTAGGGTGTTTCTGGAATGTTCTAGGTGATTGTCAGAGCACTGTAATAGTGTTACTAGGGTGTTCTGGTTGTTTCGACAGCATTGCAATTTGGTCACTGGGATGTCTGGGTGTTTCAGGTCGTTGCCAGACTGTTGTGGTTGCTAAAATGTTCTAGGTGTTGTTGGAGCATTGCAATGTGGTTGCTAGGAGTTGCTGGGGTATTCTGGGTGTATGCCAGATGGTACTGCATGGTTGGTAGGGTGTTCTTTGTAGATGCTAAAATATTTATAGGGTGCTCTAGGGTGTTAATATGCGGTTGCTAGTTGGTTGTAAGCAAGAGCTTTCTGTGTAGGAGCCAGAGCATTGCACTGTGGTTGCTAGAATGTTGCTAGGTGGCAGCCAGAGCACTGCTATGTAGGTACTGTTATATTTGCCTGTATTATAAAAAAATTGCATCGATCAGAAGTAACAGCATACTTGTGGGGCTCATGTGGGCAATACACTGACATAGCGTGGTTGTGCTGTGGACAACCTGAATTCAAGTTGCTGCTTGTGATCCTTTCCATTCCCTCTCTCTCTCTTTACTTTCTGTCATCTCTCAGTGCAGTCCTGAATAAATATAGGCATACCAAATAAGATGCATGATTTAATATATCATTCACGTCTATTGAAAAATACAGAAAGCAAACCCCTAACCCTGAGTTTGAGCAATAATAATAGTGATTTTTGTCTCAGAAGAATCACTGAGTGTTTGGTTATGGAAACAAAGAGTAAACACAGCAGCAGAATGTGCTAGAAACACATATGAAAATTCTCCTAAATCACACATCCAGAGTCTGTCTACAAACAAAAGTGAGCGTTACCCAAATACTCACTTCAAAAATCATATGGAAATAGGGTAAGTGGCTTTCCAAGAAGTATGATTTCAACACACATCTTTGTATTCAAAAGAAACCATGTATCCAGTTTAGCTAAAACCTATGCCAATAATCCATTTGTTGGCAAATTAACTATCAAGTGCATAATTTATCATGTTAGGACAGTACAGTGCTCCGGGACTATTGATTCTGAGGCGCGAGCCGGTTTAATTCTTAGCGTAAGGCATGTAGGAGCATTATGAGTAATTGGAGTGCAGCCCCAGTTGGTCAGGAGGGCACAAAGGACTCGCGGCAGAGTTTAAGATGAATTATTGCTGTAAAGAGAATCAAACACATTGGAGGAAATCTGCCCTGACAACACCAGGGACAGATGATACGGTCTTTGAGTCTAAAAGTGCCTTAAAAGGTGTTCGGTGACAGAATACAAACACCTCACACACTCACAGAAGGTCTTGTGAAATGGATCTATGAAGAATCAATGTCATCTAGAGCCATAACCACAACAAAACAGCATATTTTCTTAAAATAAATCAAAGAGAATATACATTTAGTATGAATACTCGGTAACACTTTCTATGAAGCCTGTATTTATAATGCATTATAATGCATGCATAATGCCTTATAAACAACATTATAATATGTTATATAATTTTATAAATAATCATAACAACAGTTAAAATGCACTATAATACTTACCTTTTTGTGCTTATAACTTTGATGAGTACAATGCATCCTAACACCATATGAAGTCTGCATTTATAATCCTTCATACGGGTATTATTAATGTATTAAAATGGACGCGTAATACCTTATAAACACAATTATGATTTGTTGTATAATCTAATTAATAATTATAAAAACAGTAACAATGCATTATAATACTTACCAATATAACACCAGATGAAGCCTGCATTTACAATGCATTACAAGGGCATTCTTAATGTATTATAATGCATAATAAGAACATACATATAAGAACACCCTTATAATGCATTGAAAATGCAGTCTTCATCTGGTGTTATAATGCATTGTACTCATCAAAGTTATAAGCACAAAAGGTAAGTATTATAGTGCATCGTAACTGTTGCTATGATTATTTATAAAATTATATAACATATTATAATGCTGTTTATAAGGCATTATGCATGCATTATAATGCATTAAGAATGTCCTTGTAATGCATTATAAATACAGGCTTCATAGAAAGTGTTACCGAATACTCTCTATATTAATATAATACTGACACAGCAAATAAATAAATACTCATGTATTCATATAGTCATATTCATCATGACACGTACTGTATTTATTTAAAAATGGTGTACAGCTTCCACAATACACAAATAAACACAAAATGATATCTGCTTTGTGCATTGACACATGAGGAGAAATTGTGCATGAAATATTGCTATTATTATTCCCAACAGATATCATCTTAATATCGTGGAGGGCTGTCATAATATGAACTGAAAAAATAAGAAGAAGAAAACGCAGCAATAGATATTATAAAATAACAAATGCAACAAATATTCTCTTTCAAGTGTTAAAACTGAAAGACTCCACGTGCAGAAAGAATAAAAAAAGGTTGAGTGGTTGCATTTTAATCAATTCAATCACTGCAAAGTGGCAAGTAATTATGCTAATTGCTATGGATCATGTTATTTACAACAATATCACCCAATTATTAGCACACTCTCAGAGAGGGTTAGTTTGACCCAGATAGACCTACTGAACATTTATAGGCATTGTTTCATTTCTCTTTTAGTTGTCTTGCTCATGCTCTTTGTGATCTTTTGCACAGTTGCTACACTGTATAAAAAGCTTAAGCAATTTCTTGTTGATGTAAAAACTTCACATCAACTCATACAGTTTGCCATCTATCTTAACCAATGAAAGTCTACAAGCTTGCAAAAGATATAGTATTTCTAAATTAAACAAGAGTGGACTGTGTGAAAGGTAAGGTAATTACTATTTAACATACTTCTACACTCTTTGCTCTGAAAAACATGTGTCTTTTAGTCGTATCTCAGCAGAGCCATTTAATCAGCCATTATAAAATTGTTCACAAATGTAAAATTTCTATGCTGAAAATAGTGTTTTTCAAGCAAGGATATGAGGGCCTATTCTCTGTTATTTTACGTTAGGCTTCACATGAAACAAATGAGACTACATGGGACAGTGGTGGATGAAAGGGACAGATTGTGCACTGTGGTGTTCCTCAAGGATCTGTCCTTGGGCCCTCTATTCTTTCAGCTTGTACTTTTTGCATTATCATTTCTTCCAGAGCGTGTAAATGACAAAGTCACAAGAACACCTATGAAGAATTTCCTTTTTTTCTGAGGAAGAAAAACTGAGTTTTATGGTGTGATTCTTGTTCTTTGGGCAAAATGAATGACATTCACACAGTGCACTCTCATAATTGAGCCTCCTGTAATGTTACATAGAGTGCTGTTTAAATAATGAGATTTAATGGAATATTCCAAGTTGAACAAAGTTCAATAAGCCACTTTTGTGGCATGATAATCAACTTGTTTTCTTTAATGAAACCAAAACACAAGGTTATGATGAAGCACTTACAGAGGAAGTAAATTGAGCCTATTTCTGGAGGATTTAAAAGCAAAAATATGAGCTTGTAATTTAATAAATTCTTCTGTTAAAACTTGTCTGTTACAATTTCTTGTCATTTTTGTAGTCATGGCAACAAAATAAAATGGGATATAATTATACATAGGAAAGGTTAGAAATGCATGAAAATCATGTTAAGACATGTTTGCTGGTATACTACTGAACTTTCATTCTAAGTGTTTCACTGCAACCCAGATTTATGCTTTTCTTAAAGAAAAGAAGAGGCGAGACAAACTTCAATTCTAGTGGTAATCACCATTATGCTAGAAGTGTTAATTTGTACCGAACAAGGAACATTTATTTAAATGTGATACAGATACGAGAGCCATCAGAACTGGGTGCTAAAACAACAGAAGACAGCACATGCAAGTAAATGACACTTAATTAATTAACCGCTTTAGAGTGAATGAGCCTGATGTGTTGCTGACTTTAATACCACATCCTCTAGCTTCAAGAATAAAATCAAAAGAGAGCCAATTATACATCTCTGGTGGACACTTGCAGAGACAGGGGCTATATTTAAGGACTAGGGCTTTGATCGAAGGCGAAGATGGATTTAAAAAAGACTGAGAGCCAGAATATGTCTAAGTGAGTGATGGGGTGGAAAGAGGGCGAAAAACAAGATTTTTAGACTCATGAAATCATGAGAAAGTGAGCGGATGGGGAAAATATAACATACAAAACAAACAAAAAAAAAACAAAAACTGTGAATTATTATTCAACCACTTGAGAACTTTAAGCATTTGCATTAGCTAAATGTTTTTAAATCTCTGCTTTAATGAATATTCATAAAGAGATAAAGATAAATGTAAATTCTGACATTGTTCACTTACCTCATTTCATTTCAAGACTTTTTTGCTGTTTTTCTTTGGCACACTCTATTTTTATTGCCGTTTTTCCCTATCAAATATTTTAGTAATCATTATATCAGTGGAAAGCTTAAACACTCAAAATTGACATTGCATTACCATGCAAATAGTATTTTAACTCCTTTTAGTCAGCTCCTCTCCCTGGCGTATGGTATATTTGGTATAGGGGAAAACCGAATTTGACTGAAACCTTTTTGTGATTTCAACTTCAAATTCAGAATACAATTTGATTAGACATGGCTTTGATTTTCTAGCAGTTTTAGAGTCCAAATTGTTTTGTAAAATATAATTTTGTATAAAATAATAATAAAAAAAATGTTTAATGCAGTTCATTAATGCTTAGAAATATCCGAGCATGGGCATTGTCACTCCTTCACATATGGCCTTTCTAACACAAAACATGTTTTACAAAAGTTAAACCAATAAATAGTTTTTTGTGAATGAGGTAGTAGGATGATTTTGAAGTAAATAGTTTAGCCTACAACAGGGGTTCCCAACCTTTTTTACTCCGGGGCCCCCCTCCTTCTCCAGCCAATTTTGCAAGGCCCCCTATGCCTGACATGTCCTCTTATACTGTACTTCCACAGTAAAGAAAAAATAATTGATTTTTAAAACTTTTTTATTAACCAAAACATTTGTTTTGCCTTAATTATTCTTCTACTGCATGTTATAAAAAAAACCCTCAAAATTCAAACAAACTTTAAATTAAAACTACAAATATACCTTATAATCTTTAAAGAAAACCTCTGCTCAATTCTAACTTTTAAAATTATTTCACTTCAGACATTCTTTACAACTTAAGAGTACTTTTTCTTAAATAAGTGAACCTGCCATACAACAGGGGGATACCAAAAGACGACTAAACCTATCCCTTTGAACTTGACTGACTGAATAGCTACTGTTTGTATCCATTAAAAAATTAATACACGAATTCAAACTACAGCAAATACATTCTAAATCTGTTGAAACACATCGATGTGAAGGTTCGACGAAGACGGGATCAGTGAACTCTGTCAGTGCGCGCCTGATGCTCATCAACACCGAGCCTTACTCCTCTTCTATGGGTGAGCATCTATTATAAAACACTCACATTAATTTGGACAACTAGGCAAATGTTTGTAATTTCACGCAAAAATACGATAGGGATCAGAACCCCGAGAGCGCGCATAGTTTGTGAATCCATAGCAGACTTATGCGTGTCTCATGTACGACTCTGATTTACACGAGGCACGCGCAAGTTCGTTATTATGACACTAATCGTTTTTACCTTTTACCTTTACGACGGTTTGCTTCATGCATGCAGCCGAGAGATGTAAAAGTAGTTTGCGTACAGCATTTGGAAGTTTTGAGCCGCCATTCAATCTGTATTTAACAGTGCGATGAGGCTTGCTGCGCCGAGTCTGAAGCAATCAATCACAGAACACGAGAGAGGCTGTGCTTTTATTATTCTCATTTAGCGCATTAATAATGAAATTAAACAATTATAGGATAATATTTAAATTAATTTTAAGATATCTCACGGCTCCCCTGGAGGATCACTGAGGCCCCCTAGTGGGTCGCGACCCCCCGGTTGGGAACCGCTGGCCTACAAGACTATGGGTATGGGTTTTATTGGCAGTATTTCAACTACTAACAACACATTATCTTTTTTTTTTCTAAAAAAATGCAAACATGTACATCCATCTTGCTCATATATTACTGTAAAAAATTACATGTTGGCCAAGAGTATGTTATAAGTAGCTGAAATAATCACAAATGTCAGGGCATGTGAATGGTCTCAAGGTCCCCAAAATCACCTCAGACCCCAGTTAATAGGTTAAACTTTTATCATAAAGTCTACTTAACTTAAATAATACATTTTAAAAGAATATACTTAAAGGAGAAATTCACTTCCAAAACAAAAATGTACAGATAATTTACTTACTCCCTTGTCATCCAAAATGTTTATGCTTTTCTTTCTTCAGTCGTATTTATATTGTTTTTTTTTTTTTTTTTTTAAAGAAGACATATTAAAAATGTAATTTAAATGCAGCTTCAAAGGGCTCTAAATGATCCCAGCTGAGGAAAAATGTTCTTATCTAGTGAAATGATTGATTATTTTCTAAAAGAAATTATATTTTACATACTTTTTAAACTCAAATGCTCGTCTTGTCTAGCTCTGCTTGTACTTTGTGTACTTCGGTTCAAGACAGTTAGGGTATGTCGAAAAACTCCCATCTCATTTTCTTCTCCAACTTGAAAATCATCCTACATCACTGTAAAAGTACCAACCCAGTGTTTACAAAGTGAACGTGGGAAGAAGATCAAACACCCTTTACAAAAAAAAAGGTAAAACAGCAAAGTAGGGCAATTTTGAAGTTGGAGAAGAAAATGAGATGGGAGTTTTTCAACATACCATAACTGCCTTGAACTGGAATACGCAGAGTACATGCCAATGAACATTTAAGGTTAAAAAGTATATAAATTGCAATTTTTTTTAAAGAATATAACCAATAATTTCACTGTATAAGACCCTTCTTTCTTTAGCTGGGATCATTTAGAGCCCTTTGAAGTTGCATTTAAACTGCATTATGGAAGTTCAAACTTGCAGGCACCATAGAAGTCCACTATATGGAGAGAAATCATGAGACGTTTTCCTCAAAAAACATAATTTCTTTACAACTGAAAAAAGATAGACATGAAGATCTTGGATGACAAGGAGGTGAGTAAGTCATCTGTAAATTTTTGTTCTAGAAGTTAACTTCTCCTTTAAGTGCAAACTCATAATGTATTATCAAATTCACATTAAATGCTATTAGCTGAACTTTGAAGTGTTGTCTTATGTTTAAAGTGTACTGCACTTGAACATACAAAATGAAGCAAAATTGCAATCAGTACACTCCTAAAAATAAAGGTGCTTTAAAAGGTTCTTCACAGCAATACCATAGAAGAACCAATTTTAGTTCCACAAAGAAACTTCAGTCAAAGTTTCTTTAAAGAACCATCTCTTTCTTACCTTTTTATATTCTGAAAAACCTTCTTTCATGAAAAACCTTCACCTTTTGTGTTCTTCAGATGTTAAAGGTTCTTTATGGCATCATGAAGCACCTTTATTTTTAAGAGTGTAGGAGCAACCAATTTACTAAAATTTGACTAAAAAGCAACTACAATCTGCGCCGAAGTGCATAAAACTCATGTGCAATTTTATATGAATGCATTGAGGAATTCATCATTGTCTCCTCTGGAGATATTCTGTAAACACAGGAGCACTGCATTTGACTGTTATGAAGAGGAATCAGCAGCTTCACATTAAAACACATTAGCAGTAAGAGCAACTCATGCTTGAATCCTCCACGATTGGAAAGTGTCTCAATCGGACCCAACAGCAGGGGGTTCGCTGTACGTCTCATCGCCTGACGTTTAGACAGCAGCCCCTGCTCTCCAGATCTCACAAACAAGCATTGAGACGTGATGGCTTTAATAGGAGTTTCAAGTCTATCCGTTTGAGTCCATCCATCATTGTAATTACGCATCAATCTCGCTAATTTTTCAGTATCATTAACCTTGGCAATCTCCTTCTCAGCGCAACGCCATCTGTTAATTCCTTCAAAGTTGTGGCGGCGCTCGACGGCGATCGCTCTCTTCTCCAACACTCTGGAGGAATGATGGCGCTCCCAAGGGAGGGTTTTGGAGGGGATAAAAGCAGAGAGCAGCTACACATCCCTGGACCAGTTAATGAACTATCACTATCTAGAACATGGCAATGTGGAAATGGATTAGCTGGTAATGCTAGCGCCCTCCCCACCCCACCCCACCATTAGTCACTTACTGATGCATTAGGGACGCGTCAGTAAGCTAACATCATCAACGCAGTAAGCCGTCAAAGGTAACACTTTGCACGTCCCCTCGAGTTAAATCAAAATCTCACAACAACTTGTTTAATTCTGTAGAGCCTCAACGACTTTGGATAAGGTGCTCTTGTTGAGTGCGCTTCATTCCTCCAAGTTTATATTCATTCCGCTACTAATTGCAATTACAGCTAAGCGTTTAATGGATATAATACGCAGGTGAGATTGTGCTTTCTCGTCTATTTATGCACACATCAAAGCACAAGGAGTCAATTAGGACGTTTAAGCAAGTGTTTAAATACTGAAGAACAGATGTGCATGATATCTTTGTATGAATGTGAGAAAAGGATTAAAATTGTTCGGTCAGTTTTATTAACTATAATAACCCTGGGTTGGATTAATGAATTAACAGAAAAAGTGTTGTCTATTCTTTTGGAGTAGTGCTTTGCTAACAGAATGTGTTCAGTCTTCTGAGTTGTGAGATTCAGAACAGCTGATAGGATGTTTGAAGATAACATTTTTCATATGTGCCTATGTACGTGTTCTGAAAGCAAAGCTAGACTTTGGGACTGTTTACTCACAACTATCACAACATCGACGACAAATGAACCGTTCCCTCTGGCTGTAAAAACACAAAGATATAATTTAACATCTGAAGGATCTGGTGATGAATAAAGCTTGCAGGCCTGTGCGTCTGATACGATTATCCTAGTAAAGGCAATCAAAATCAATTTCTAAACTCTTAAATGATTATTCAACCACTTCACACATTCACATTATACAGGCCGAATGTTTATAAATAGCTGCAATTATGAATATTTTTAAAGAGACACTGTAAAGTTCACTCAAAAATTAACTGTTGCTCATCTTCACAGCTTTCCGAACTTTAGACCTTTTTCTTGTAAGCTTTTATTATAAAGTATACTTTCAAATTGAATACTAATTATGACAATAATATATTTAAAAATAATTTACTTAGGTGTGAACTGAATATAATGTTTTTAGACACTTAACATGTTTAATGCAATTAAAATTAAATGTATTATAGTTTACATTTAAATTTAATTCAATTGGTGGATCTTTAGACCTTTTATGATTCACATGTATCTTTATATGTAATGTCAAAATTAATTCCGTTGTTTTTGAAATACGGTAAAGTGTACTGCAGGTGTAAGCATTTATAGTAATGTCAGGATTATGTCTTGTTCTGTTCTGTTCTCCCAGTGTTTTCTCCCCTTATGTCTCATAGTCATTTTGGTTTAGTCCTTGTCTCCCCCTTTTGGTTCATGTTCAGTTGGTTTAGTCTATGCCCTTATTTGTACTTCCCCCCTCGTTATCTTGTTATCTCATTTGTTACCACGCCCTTGTGTATTTAAATCCGTGTTTGCTCACTCCCTTTTGTCCGTCGATGATTGTAACACCAGTTTCCTTCTTTATGCCTGGATTTCTGTTTGTTTTATTTAATAAAGTGTATTTTGTTTATACTTCGTTTCCCTGGGTTCCATCACCTCTCCATCCGCACACTAACTGTGACAAGTAAATAACTAAAATGTGACCCTGGACCACAAAACCAGTCATAAGGGTCATTTTTTTGTAAGGGATATTTGGCTGAGATACAACTATTTAAAAAAATCTGAGAGTGCAAAAAAAAAAAAAAAAAAAACAAAAAACAAAAAAAAAAAAAAAAATACTGATAAAATTGCCTTTAAAATGATCCAAATAAAGTTCTTGGAAATGCATATTACTAATCAAATTAAGTTTTAATCTATTTACAATAGGAAATTGACAATATCTTAATGGAACATGATCTTTACTTAATATCCTAATGATTTTTGGCATAAAAGAAAAATTGAACATTGTAATGTATTTTTGGCTATTGCTACAAATATGCTTAAATTACTAAATTGTACTAAATATGCTAAAATGTTTAATGATTTTACATTTAGTTAATTTAAAAAATATTGACATTTAATGTATCAAATAACACATTCAGTACTTAATAATTTGAAATTATATTTAAGTACTTTACATCTACTTTAGTATGTTAGCCAACACATCAAATTAAGTTTACTTCTTTAAAGCACAACAAAAGACTATTAAAACATCATAATTTTTAATTTGACATTGGAAGGAGCACTTTTTTAAAGTGCACTTAAGTGGACTTTTATTGCATTAATATTATAGCTTTTTAAAAATATACTTTTAAGATTTGAAGTACCCTACAAGTGCACTTTTAATACATTTAAGTGCATTTCTTATTCACAAGTGCATGGTCTTTTGAAAGACATTGAAAGGGAATGGTGACCAAAGGCTGTAAAACCAAAAAAAAAAAAAAAAAGCACCATAAAAGTGACAATTAGAGAGCCTAGAACATAGCACTGGTCACCATTCACTTTGATTACATGGAAAAAAGCACTGTGAACATTCTCCCAAACGTCTCTTTTTGTGTTCGACAGGAGAAAGAAAGTCAGACGATTTGAGTAAATGATATAATTTTAATTTTTACTTCAACTATTCTTTTAAATGCATATTTTCAGGGCTGAGAAGTGTCGCGTTTGAGACATTTTTCACATATTGCATTAAGTGCACAAGAGAAATAGCATAGCTCCAATTCATTATTCCCTTCCCTCTCTTTAGAGCCGGACAGGTGAGCTGTATTTATGCAAAGTACGGCATTGTTTACCTGAACATTTACATGCGTTTCACCATGGGAGCTGCTCTCTCCTCAGTCCTGCGTGTCAAGACTCTTGCGGATCTGATAAATGAACGGGAATACCGTACCATTACTCACCTGATTCAGTCCCACAGCTCTGCTGCCATTAATCCAGCCTCTACAGTCACGGTGACTCCTAGGCCTTATATATACTTATGCAAAACAACAAGCCCCGTGGCACAGAAAAACCAGCTGAGCCTTCAGAAAGAAGAGAAAAAGTTAGTCATATCCAAAAGAAGCAGCCAAGCAAAGAAAATAGGGCCAGCTATGGCTTTTTGCACACACTTACACGTGTGATTTTCTATTCTTGCGAAAAAATAATTTAAAAAAGGTGTAAAAAAGCCTGTGAGGGAGAAATTCATGCTCTGTTGTTGTGCACTTAGATGCTTGAATGGACTGACAGTTTGATGATACGAATGTGCAATTGAAGTAATAAAGGTCTCCATTCTGTGCCATTGTATTGTTCTATTGTATTCACACAATGATAGCAGAGTTCAATAACCGTTATTTAGCAGACAGTTATGAGCGAGAAAGTTGCCCGCACAAGGCTAACCCTGCATAATGCATTATGGCTAATGGGTGCCGGCGGAAAACTTTCCAGATTGCTTGGATCGCTCAGGGTTAAACGAGGCTGGAGACCTAATCAGTGCAATCTATGATATTTTCTGAAATAATATACAAGGTTATATCTATCTATCTATCTATCTATCTATCTATCTATCTATCTATCTATCTATCTATCTATCTATCTATCTATCTATCTATCTATCTATCTATCTATCTTAGCATAATATCTATCTAAAACACACTAGCAGAGTGATAATATGTACTAGCAACCACCTAGATAATACACATAATTAATACTCGCAGCTCCTGACGATATATAGAGGTCTTATGAAGCAAAACAATTGGTCTGTGCAAGAAACTGAACATTATTTACAACATTATTACCTGTGATCCAGAGCCTCAGGAAAACAGGGAAATCTGATTCTTGCCTATGAACTGGTTCCTTTTCAGTTTGATGCAATGAACTGGTTCAATTCACTAGTTTGTTTATGAAATCACACAATCACTGCTGAAAAAAAAAAAAAAAAAAAAAAAAAATAAAAAAAAAAAAAACGGGGAAACTGGGAAAGTGGCCAAAACCCCTCTAAAACCAGCCTGCTGACCAGCTAAAACTAGCCTGTTTGAAAAAAATAATAATAAATAAATAAATAAATAAATAAATAAATAAATAAATAAAGGTAATAAGCCCGTGTACTTTTGTAATTCTGTCTTTAATCAGTTTACTGAATTTTTGAATATATATATATATATATATATATATATATATATATATATATACATACAGCTGAAGTCAAAAGTTTACATACACCTTGCAGAATCTGTAAAATGTTAATTATTTGACCAAAATAAGTTGGATCATACAAAATGCATGTTATTTTTTATTTAGTACTGACCTGAATAAGATATTTCACATAAAAGACGTTTACATGTAGTCCACAAGAGAAAATAATAGTTCAGAAGTTCACATCCCCTTGATTCTTAATTTTATTATTCCTTTTTTTTAACCAGGAAATCGTGTTGAGATTGTATCTCTTCTTCCAGTGAGACCTGGTCAAGACGGCAGCACATAAAGTTTCATACAAAGAGAATCGCAACGACAATACCATGATTTACAAAATCAAATCATGAAAAACAGTTACAAGTATCCTTTAAGACATTATACGAGAGATGTTTAAAGGTACTCAAAGTTGGAATTGTGTTGAGTTTAAGCAAGTTTTGCAGTTCATTCCAGGCCCAAGGAGCATAAAATGAGAAACTTGCCAAATTTTGACAATACCCAAATCATGAACCAAATCTAGTGCGTTGATTATTTGTGTGGAACATTACTAAGTTAGAAAGATAAGACAGTAGTTTAGTTTTTGTTTAGTGATAGTTGTTCATGAGTCCCTTGTTTGTCCTGAACAGTTAAACTGCCTGCTGTTCTTCAGAAAAATCCTTCAGGTCCCAGAAATTATTTGGTTTTTCAGCAAGAAAACACAGCTGTGGATCATTCAGGTAACAACACAGTATAAAGAATCAAGGGGATGTAAACTTTTGAACGGTTGCATTATTTATAAATTCGACTATTATTTTCTCTTGTGGACTATACAGTTGCAATCAAAATTATTCAACCCCCTTGACCTACAAGACATTTTGCTGCAGAGAACAACATTTTATGAAAACAATTCAACAAAGGCATCAGTAAACTATTAGAGAAAGTTTATTAATACATGTGTGAGAAATTTCTGTGAATGTAACATTGATGAATCATGGTAAAATTCAAATTAGCTCTAAACATTCATGTTCAAAATTATTCAATTTGGTGCAGAATCTTTTATTATACACTAATAAACGCTGCTTGAAAGTGCTTAAAAGCTTCTGTCACCTCTCTACTGCAATCTTGGACCATTTCTCGTCTAAGGAGCTTTCAGATCACAAATAATCTTTGGTTTTCACTTTGCCACTGCTTTCTTTAAATTCCACCAAGTATTTTTTCTGGAGACTGAACAGGCCACTCAAAAACATTGTATGACTGATTCATGAATCAAGTTCATTGATCATCACCTTCAGTATTTGCACCAAAGGCATCACAATTCTTGTCAAAATGACCTGATACTTCAACAAATCCATGATATCCTTCATACAATCATGTTTTCCACTTCCTGCTACAGTAAAACAACCCCATAGCAGGACTGATCCACCTCCAAGTTTGACGATGGAGATGGTGTTCTTCTGCTTATAAGCTTTGCCTTTTTTACCCCAGACATACTGCTGATCCATAGACCCAAACAATTCCAGTTTGGTCACATCACTCCATAAAACATTCTTCCAGAACTCCACAGGTTCATCCAAATGAGTTTTAGCATGTTCAAGTCGATCTGTGTGGAGTGGTATTCAATATGAAGGCCACACTTGTCTAGTGTTCTTCTTAGGCTCAATCCCAATTCTACCCCTTACCCCTACACTTAGCCCTACCCCTCCGTTTGGCGCGTTCACGTGAAGGGGTAGGGGTGTCTCATTTCTCTTTTGGTTGGAGGGGTAGGGGTAAGGGGAAGGGCCAGATAGCCCTCCAAACGAAGATTTTTCAGGACCTCACTTCAAACGAAGGGCTAAGAGAAATTTCCAACATGGCTGCTCACTCGAGCAAGCAGACTCGTAAATATAAGTAATTTTTGCCTTTAATAAGGATTTTCATGACAATGTTTCATTATATGTATATTACCTTCAATCTTGTGTTTGTGTTTATGGTGTTGTTTTGTAAATAAACGTTTGCAAAAAAATCGCTAAAGTTTGCTAGCAGATAGCACTGATTGCACGATATTACAAAATATATTTTTATGTCATATACGCTTGACTGCATGTTAGAAACATGAAAGACCAGTGGCACGGCAATTTGCAACGGTGGTGTAGTGGATGGTGTACGCAGGTAACGTATACGGTGTATACACACTTCCACTTTTTAAATCCCCTCTGATGCGCATTATTCAGTGTCCTGCATTCGCCAAAATCATGGCAGTCCACCACATCCAGTCATGTGAATAAATGTAAATATTCGCTCAAAACACCCAATAAAGGCAGTGATGATGCAGTCAGGACCGTGGAGCCGGCTTGCTTTGAAATGTATTTAATGATTGCGCCTAATGCACCTGCGCCCGCTCACCGCACCAGTAATTTAAATCAGTACATAATAATAAAAACGATACCTTACAAATAAAAAGAAGCTGATTTTTACGATCAGAAATTTCTTAAACCAGTGAACCCCTGTAAACATTTTAGTCCAAGGATCCAGAAAACGAACGCGTTCAAATAGAAAGTTAAAAACGAAATTCACAAATGAAGCATATATACTTCTCCAGGCACCACTACACTGATCAGCAATTTGCCGCACATGTGATAATGCGTTGTTTGTTTTGCTTACGGCCACATGTGAATGAACGGTGCGTACACCGTACATTTGTACTTTTTGCAACATGACAACATTTTGACATCTTGGAATGAGTGATAAACATCTGCGCATGTCCTCTGACGTAACATTAGGAACTAGCGACAACCTATGATGACGTATAACAGTGTTGTAGTGGTGTCCCATTTCTTAGGGGAAATATTTTAGCCCTTCCCCTTTACACTTTGTTTCAAGGGACAAGGGGAAGGGGCGAGGGGTAGGCGAAGGGGTAGAAAATAGAATTGGGATTGGGCCTTATACTGCATTGAAATGTTTTTCCTCCTTTCACTGGGTCATCTTGCAAGTCTTTGGCTGCACATTGCAGGTTTTTCTCAATTGTTCTGATCCAACATTTTATGGTATTGTGCTTTTTTGTTCAACACCCTCAAAGATTTTCTAGTACAACACATTGTAAAGTAAGGAATAAGGCTGCCAGCTGTGTCTCAAAGAGCTTTTAATGTCTTGGAAATCTTCATAATAGCCTTAGACTTTCTAAAGCAATACAACTATTTCTTCTTTATAGCTTCTCTATAGCTTTTGTGAGAGCTGTGTTGGCTTTGTCATATTAGCTACTCAACTTTAGCTCATGCATGGGTTAACTGTAGCTATGTATGTGCAACAGTTCAAGGTAATTTTGTTTTGTAATAGTTTCTAAAGGTTTAAGACTATTTTGTTCTCCCAAGCAATACTGAAAAGGGGTTGAATAATTATGACATAGCTGTGTTATTAAAAAATCCTAGAACTCAAAAATATTACATTATATATTGACATTATCACTTTTAATATGCCAGTAATCTGTTATAGATGCCATTTTTATAAAGTCCTGGTCCTTCACACACTGTAAAAAACAATTTGTTAAATCAACTTAAAATAATTTGTTACCTGGCTTATAGTTTTAAGTTCAGCTGTCAACTTAAAATGTTAAGTTGTACTAAGTGACATCTTAGATATTTGAATTGATTCAACTTAAAAATTTAAGGCAGCAGGGTAACAAATTATTTTAAGTTTACTCAACAAATTGTTTTTTTTTACAATGCAAAAGCTTTTATTTGTAAAGTACTGTGGTCTCTGGATGGATAAATTACAACTGTTTGTAAACGTCTTTTATGTGAAATATCTTATTCAGGTCAGTACTACATAAAAAATAACATGCATTTTGTATGATCCCTCTTATTTTGGTCAAATAATTAACATTTTACAGATTCTGCAAGGTGTATGTAAACTTTTGACTTCAGCTGTATGTTTTTTGACTCTCAAAGTGCCGGTAGCCATTGACTTGCATTTTATGAATCACCAAGGAGCACGGTTTGAGCTAAAAATCTTCTTTACTGTTCTACTGAAGAAAAAAGTCACATACATCTTAGATGCAAAGAGCAAATTTACATTTTTGGGTGAACTATTCCTTTAAAACTACTTCAAACTACTTCAAACATTCTTTTTAGGCGTTCTGAAGCTTTCTGAGTTTATCCTGACCATTTTTGTGTCTATTTGCTTTGTTCCACAAATTGCTTGGCATTTAAATCATCACTATAAGTATTTAAAGCACCTCATTGTTTGTCCTCAAAGCAAGAGCATCCGATTCTCCTCAAACTCTTTGAAAAGGTCACGTTGCACAAAAACATGCGCTTGACAATGGGAGAATTCGACTTCTGTGCTCGCAGATTCTCACCCGAACTCCCCACAGAGATGCAAGACTTCCGACCCGCGCTCCGCATCAGCGACCGAGAGCAGAATAAATCATTTAAGACTATTATTATGAATCTACCATGCATAAAGTCTGGGGATCAAAGCGTAGATCAGCCATCCCGCGTCGGTTCAAGATGCTTTCAGCAGCACCTGACAATCAATAAAGGCTTGTGTTTGCTGTTAATGGTTGGTTGATGCTTCACAAGCAATACTCAGACTGCCTTTGTCTATCTGAAGTGAGCATTGTGACAGAAAAGCTGACTCAGGAAGTGGATTGTAAAAGAAATCCGATGGAACATTCTGGAATGTGTCTCGGAAAACTGGGTCTGTCAGGTTTAATCCATTTCACTTTCAGAGAAACAATCAGAAGATGCAAATTTAAGTGCAGTGTTTGTGAAAGGCTGTTCGTATAGTTAATAGAGATCCTTTCATATGTTATAAATTATTATTAGAATATGCATTATTGTAAAAATGCATTAATAACATGTATTATTATTTAAAAATGCAATCCCAGAATTGGGATTAACTTTAATTTTGGTTTTAGTAATAATAATAATTGTGCTGCATCATCAAAAATGATCTCTTTAAATAGTTAATATTTAATATAGTTATTATTATAATATTTATTATCGATTGAAAATGCAATCCCAGAATCCATGCATGCACATATGCAGAAATAAACAAATAAACAAATACAATTTTGTTTTCAGTAATAATAATAATCGTTGTGCATCATCAGATATGACTTCTTAAAATAGTTATATATTTAAAACAACAACAACAACAACAACAATAATAATAATAATAATAATAATAATAATAATAATAATAATTGTGTTGTATCATTAAATATGATTCTAATTCAAAAATAATAATATTTATTATTATTATTATTATTATTATTTATTTATTATATTTATTATTATTTGAAAATGCAATCCCAAAATCCATGCATGCATAAATAAATAAATAAATAGTTAAACTGATTAACTTTTAATTTTTGTTTTAGTAATAATAATACTAAAATTAATATTAATAACAATAATAATAATAATAATAATAATAATAATAATTGTGGTGTGTCATCAAATATGATTTCTTAAAATAGTTCTATAATAAAAAATGAATACATACAAATAAGTAAAAAACAAAACAAAACAAAAAACAAAAGACCGATTACATTTAATTTTGGTTTCAGAAAAAACAATATTAATAATAATTCTGGTGCATCATAAAATATGATCTCTTAAAAAAATTCTATAATTTACAAATAATAATATTTATTATTATTATTATTATTATTATTATTATATTGCAAGAATGCATAAATAAATAAATAAAAATACATAAATAAATAGTTAAACTGGTTAACATTAATTTTGGTTAACTGGTTAATAATAATAATTTCTTAAAATTGTTCTATAATTAAAAAAATAATAATATATATTATTACTATTATTATTATTATTAGTTGAAAATGCAATCCCAGATATGCATGAATAAATAAATACATTATTAATAATACATTTAACTGCTTAACATTAATTTTGGTTACAGTCATAATAATAATAATAATAATAATAATAATAATAATAATAATAATAATAATAATAATAATAATAACAATAACAATAATAATTGTGGTGCATCATCTCTTAAAATAGTTATAAATTCCAAAATAATAATATTTATTATTATTAGTTTATTATGAATTGAAAATGCAATCCCAGAATCTATGCAAACATGCATAAATAAACTGCTTAACTTTAATTTAGTTACAGTAATAATAATAATAATAAAAAAGTTTGTGTTATGCTAATATTAAACTCTAAAATCAATAAACGTGGGTAGGCCTACAAGCGGAATATAATTTACTCTGACAGTCATTTTGGGTGCTTACATTAGCAACAGTTTATGTTCACTGGCCTATAAGCGCACCTTCTGCGGGATTCCTCTGTGCTCCGTACTGCCGTCTCCCTTTTGGAACAAAGCCATTGACTTGGCCATGTCAAGTACCTAAACCATCTCAAGTACTAAAACCATTATAATCATTATTATGTGCTTCAGCACCTTTACTTTTACAATACGTTTTCGGGAAATTATCCACCTCAGGGGTTAAAGAAAAAATGACTCAGATTAATTTTTTGATATAACAAATTTGGTAGCTGCAGCGAAGGTACCGCATTGCAGAGAGGAATGGAAGAAAGAGAAGAAGAGAGAGCGAGTCAGATCTACAGGGAACTGGGGCTGTAGTAATGTGGACATAATTATATTTGGCATGGCCCATGGTTTGTGCTATTAATGTTCTGTGTGTGTGTGTATACGTGTGTTTGTGAGGTCCGCTTCCTCATTACGATCTCAGCACCCCTGACAGTTTCATTAAAGGTGTAGATTTCTGCTGTCAAGTGGAATAAAGTATTTATAAACAAAGCTGTGAAGCTGCTCTCTTGTTGTCTGTGTGCATACAGACTCTTCCATTAGTCGGCTCAAATCAATGGGCCCTAAGAACGCCGCGTCCCGCTTTATCTGATCCGCTGATTGGGGGCGGCGCGGGTGCGAGAGTCCCTTCTAATTTCAGGAACATATCTGTCTTTGTAATAGTTAAGTGTGATATCGATCCGCCTTCGCACATTGTCCCTGACACCTGGCATGGGCTAAATGAGCTCTGCGAGGCCGATTTTTCAGGCGCTGGATTTTTCCTTTGCAAGAAAAGCCGGACCGTCTTAAAGAGCTGCCTTTCACTCACAATGACAGCCCATTTTAAGACACTTCTAGGCTTTTCTAAGTGGATGTCTGTATGCAAAAAGGCACAAATCATTGCGAAAGGTTTCTGACAGTCTCCAGGAACCCACTTTTATGGACTAAAAAATGGCCCAGAGCAGAACTTTTCACAGATCTTCGTGCAATTATTGAGAACAGAGAAAATAGCTTTGTGTTAGTGGCCGAATTTATTTAAAGAAATGCTGAAATACTATGATTATGTACAAATGGAAGCGTGTCTGTTCAATGATTTGCCATGAATGAATCTTAACCCCCCCAACTGAACACTGTTTTGGTGAACATCAATTCATAGGTGTTTTTTTTCCCTTCGCTGGAACAAAAATAAAATAAAATAATCCTTATCTTTTTTGTCTTGTTTTTATAAAAATAAATCAATGAAGTAAAATAATTTGAAATAATTGACACTTGTAACCCATAAAGGAATTCACTGCAGCAAAAATCATAAAATAAAATAATCCTTAATAAATATATCATCTTGTTATTTAGTAAAAATAAATATATAAATCCAAATTTAGGAAAAATTACCTTATTAAAAAGCATGAAGTAAAGTGAACAGGACATTTCTCCTTGCTGTGGCAAAAACAAAATAAAACAATAAAATTGTAAAAAAAAAAAAAAAGTCATAATAAGTATTGTCTTTTTTTAAAATAAATTAATAAATTCTAATTATTTGCAAGAATTGCTATTTAACCCCAACAAGTAAAGTGAACAGGGCATTTCTTATTCAATGCAGCAAATAAATAAATAAATAAATAAATAAATAAACAAATAAATAAATAAATGAATAAATGCTTAATATATTGTCTTGTTTAAAAGCAAAAGTAAAAATAAATAAAAAAGTGAAATAATCAACACTTATGACTCATAAAGTAAAGTGAACAGAATATTTCTATAATATGTAATAAAATAAAATATTCACTCATTCACTGCAATAAATAAAAAAAACAAAGTAAAATATTCCTTAATAACTATTTTGTCTAATTTTTAAGTAAAAAAATGAATACATGAATCCAAAATGAGCAAGGATTACTAATCTAAATGCATAAAGTAAAGTGAAGAGGACATTTCTCATTCACTGGAGTAATAAATAAATAAATACAATAAAATATTCCTTAATAAGTATTTTGGCTTGCTTTGTAAGAAAAAATAAATTCATGAATCCAAAATTAGCAAGAACTGCATCTAAATGCATAAAGTAAAGTTAAGAGGACATTTCATATTCACTGCAGCAAAAATAAAATAATAAAATAAAACAAAATAATATAATCCATAATAAGCATTTATTGAGGATTAAATATTATTATTTAGTAAAAATAAATCAATCAATCCAAAATTAGCAAGAATTACCGCTCTTAACCCATAAACAAAATGAAATAATTCTTAAGGATTTTTGTCTTGAGTTTTTCCTTTTAATGAATGAATGAACAAACAAACAAACAATTCCAACATTTGCAAGAATCTTAATAAGTAAGAAATCAATTTGGAATTGACTGGATGGTGAGAAGTGAGAATTACGTACGATAACAGGGTAACACTGAATGTAGGTTTGCTAAATAAATGCCTAAATAACAATTTTGCTATTGGTTGACATTAACCAACTGCTCAAGTGACATCAGGGAAAAAGTAAAGTTATCTGAAAACATCTAATACATATGTTTAGCAGATCGTACTGAAGTTTGTAACAGACAACTGAATAGCCAATATAAAAACTACTTTGCAATGTCTTTCACCTGGAATTTGTCTTTCTTTATTGAACAGCTTATGCCACATTGTCTTACCCTGAAGAAGAAATATGAATTTGTAATATCTAATATAATCAAACCGTGACGTGTTTGGGAGTAGAAGTCATATGGCATATTTAGCGTATCAGTTCAGCTCAGATATTTGACATACGGTCCTCCTAAATCACTGTAATAAAGGTGGCATAGGCTTTTTTTTATGACGCACAAGGGCTGTGCAATAATAGTTTATTGTCCATTCATTCATTCACCCACTAGTGAGTTCATTCGTCTTGTTTATTGGCTTGATTTAAAAGCAAACACACAGACTGCAGTATATCAGTGTTCCAATATGGCCTTGCACATCAAAGTCATCAATAGTTTTTTGCTCATAGTAGTTCAGCTTTCAATATTATTTTTATTATTATTAGGGGCTCAAGTATGTAGCACTGAAACCCTACTGTAATTGCTTGAATGGTCAGGGATTTCCACATAAAAATGATTGTGCAGACCAAACCGTAAGTCATAGAGACTTGAAACTTGGAGGGATGATAGTACTCATACTTTCTACAACGTCACCAATGCTCGCCCCAATCGGCCTGACGGGGGCGCTACAGCGATCAAAAGTATGAAATTGCTCATTCATTCACTAATGAGCTAATTCGTCTTGTTTATTGGCTTGATTTAAAAGCCAACACACAGACCACAGTATATCAGTGTTCAAATATGGCCTCACATATCAAAGTTATCAATAGTATTGCGCTCATAGCAGTTCACCTTTCATTATTATTATTATTAGGGGTTCAAGCTAAAACCCTGTTGTAATTGTTAGAATGGTCACGGATCAGCAATTTCCACATAAAACTGATCATGCAGACCAAACATTAAGTCATAGAGACTTGAAACTTGGGGGGATGGTAGTACTCACCATCTACTATCACCAATCAGCCTGACAGGGGCGCTATAGTGATCAAAAGTATGAAATCGCTCATTCATAAATTAGTGAGTTCATTCTTGTTTATTGGCTTGATTTAAAAGCCAACACACAGACCCCGCAAAAGTATGAAATCACTCATAACTCCTAAACTGTCAGTCACAGACTCAAGTGTCTTACGTCCTTGGAATCCTTGGCTAATTTTCGGGTATTCTGCATTTTTTGCAAAACCCACTTTTGTCAATTAATCATATGTTTTTTGCCTGATCTGAACCAAACCAGTGCAGAAAGATTAGAATTATCAAAAGAAGTTGCACTGTCCAGTCGCTGTTGCAAAGGGACGCCAGAACATTTGAAAGGGACAGGGCCACTATTAGTAAAATGCCTATAACTCCTGTAAACTCAACTAAACGAAACCTGCTGAGCACATGCGACAGGTGATTCTAAACAAGCATGCAAAGTTATAGGGAGATCGGACCACAGCTGGCGCTATAACAGTCATAAATGTTATAAAAACATCATATTTCTATGTTAAATCACCTGGATTTGACAAAAATGCTTTTTAATAATGGATTTAGATAGTTGCAGGCTTGCTAAAAAATATGTAATGTATTTTTCCTAATGTGCTTTAATACCTAAAGCACGTGAACCCCGGTAATCGCTGCTTGCAGCTATATTTATTATTAGTGTTTTTTTTTTTTAATAATATTGATGTCACCTGAAGCACCAACCAGTTTGGAAACCCCATTAGAGATCTGCTAAAAACAAAAAAACAGTAATCAGTTTTTCTTATTCTGACATTTTTTTCAGTGGTCATTGGAGAAAAAGGATTGAGCAGCTGAAACCAATTTAATTATATTTGATGTGAATATCCTCCCTAAGATGATTGTGTCTTCATTTTCATCTTCATCTCCGTTTCCTCTGAGATGCGTGTTCATCAACAGTGCGTTTGCTGATCAAACATCCCCAATGGTTTGACAGCCTTGATGTTTTAAAACACATTATTGAGGAAAACAGAAGAAAATATTGTGTTGTGCATAAAAACAGCTTTTCAGATTGCATACTGCCATCCACAGCAATTCATTAATATTTTACATAAGTAACACAACTGTTAAATGAGTAAAAGTACATGGAAAAGCGGATTGTGATGCATATTGAGAAGGGCAAGTGATGAAGGGTTGTAAAGCCAGATTTCAATGAATTATGAAACAAGCCATCAGTTTTCTCCGCTGCTCTCTGATATTAGAAATAAAAGACTAAGAAATAAAACCCTGGACTTGCCCTCAGATATGCCAACAGATGATTTAAATGATCAAGAGCCTGATGAAAGGAACTTTATCTGTTAAAGAGCAGCAAACACACATTTTCACGATCAGCAAAGTCTCAATACAAGTGAATAAGGCATTAATTATCTTAAGTTAGTTTGGCTTCACTTTGCACTTTGAAGTAAAACATTCAGTGTTTTAAAAATTCTAAATTATGTGACCAATCATTTGCATGAGGAGTTTTGCGTTTGCTGCCGTCAGAATTGTTTTTCATCAGGACTTTTTGTCACACTATATTTTCTCTTGAGTTATGTTGATAACTAAAGCTCTAAATTATTTTCGACAGCTCCATATGTATGAGACAGCCATTGTTTGACAGCGAAACTCATTAATGACTGTATAAAGCCAAATGTTTGTATGAAAATAATGAAATAATCATTTCGAACAGTATGTTATATTGTTGTCAAATGGCTTCAGATTATGTTCTTGACAGTGGCATCTATCTATAGTAGATGAATTAGGTTGAATTTGTTGTATTTGTTTTTTTATATATTTTTTATAAAAAACAAAACAAAAACAAATTATTACTTTTATTCAGCTAGGATGCACAAAACTGATCAAAAGTGACAGTAAAGATATTTATAATGTTACAAAAGATTCCTATTTCAAATCTTAATCTTTTGAACTTTCTAAGAATCCTAAAAAATATTGGGCAGCACAACTGTTTTCAACATTGATAAAAATCAGAAATGTTTCATGTTTAATATGCAGCAAATCAGCATATTAGAATGATTTCAGAAGAATCATGTGACACTGAAGACTGCAGTAATGATGCTGAAAATTCAGCTTTGCATTACAGAAATAAATCTTATCTTACCAGATATTCTCATAGAAAACAGCTATTTTAATTTGTAATAATATTTCACAATTTTTACTGTGCCGAAGAGACTTCTTTTAGAAGCATAAAAGATTCTTACCGAGAGCTTGACTTCTGTCAAACTTACACTTTCCTTCTCGTTAGCTCATCTCTATCTGTTATCTCCCTGTACCGAGAGTTCTTGAGAAAGTATTGAGTTTCAGTATGTCTTCACAGTACAATGAACTCTTTATCTCAAAAGGTCAAGGAGAATTTGATTCCCCATGATATGAGTGCTTCAACATTTGAAAAGCCGATCAAATAATAACTCAAAAAGATGTGGAAAACACAGGCAATGGAAGTTCAGGCTGGGGGTCAAATGCAGTCGATCATCTGGGTGTTCAGTGCAACTTCATACTTAGCACACTTTACAAACTACATACTGCATGCAATAGCACGAAAAAACTTGTCCATAGTAAAAGCATTTCAAGATGGTTCTTTGAGATTTATCGAGTTTTAAAAATGTATTTACTCACCCTCATGTTGTTCCAAAACTGTATGACTTTCTTTACAAAACTGAAAGTAGTTGAATGTGTCATCAGAATGAGATCCACAAGTAATCCACACCACTCCAGTCCATCAGTTAACATCTCGAGAAGGCAAAAACTGAAATAAATCCATTGCTAGGATGTTTTTAACTAAAATACAATCTTTATATTATTACGCTTAATAATGTTTCTTTATCAGATTTGTCATTCCTTTACTGTCTCGACAAATGGATCCTCTGCAGTGAATGGGTGCCGTCAGAATGAGAGTCCAAACAGCTGATAAAAACATGACAATAATCCAGAAGTAATCCACACCACACCAGTCCATCAGGTAACATCTTGAGAAGACAAAAGCTGAAATAAATCCATCGTTAGGATGTTTTTAACTAAAATACCATATTACGAAGCTTAATAATGGATTTTTGTACAAGAAAATATATCACTTCCTTCATGAAATGGTTCATCCAAAAATTAAAATGAGCTAAAATGTGCTCATCCTCAGGCCATCCGAGATGAAGATGAGTTTGTTTCTTCATCAGATTTGTAGAAATGTGTCATTCCATCACTTGCTCACCAATGGATCCTCTGGAGTGAATGGGTGCCGTCAGAATGAGAGTCCAAACAGCTGATAAAAACATCACAATACAATCCACAAGTACAATCCAGTCTATCAGTTAACATCTTGAGAAGACAAAAGCTGAAACAAATCCACCATTAAGATGTTTTTTAACTAAAATACGAGTCCATAATCTATAAAATGCTCCTCTCTGAATCAGGAGAGAAATCTGCAAAGTTCAAGCACTGTTTGATGCGAGAGACAACAGGAGATGGACTTTTTCACTGGAGGAAGCGTTATTATGGATTATGGACTCGTATTTGAGTTAAAAACATCTGAATGATGGATTAATGTGATGTTTCTTCATCAGATTTGGAGAAATGTGTCATTCCATCACTTGCTCACCAATGGATCCTCTGGAGTGAATGGGTGCCGTCAGAATGAGAGTCCAAACAGCTGATAAAAACATCACAATAATCCACAAGTACAATCCAGTCCATCAGTTAACATCTTGAGAAGACAAAAGCTGAAACAAATCCACCATTAAGATGTTTTTTTAACTAAAATACGAGTCCATAATCTATAAAACGCACCTCTCTGAATCAGGAGAGAAATCTGCAAAGTTCAAGCACTGTTTGATGCGAGAGACAACAGGAGATGGACTTTTTCACTGGAGGAAGCGTTATTATGGATTATGGACTCGTATTTGAGTTAAAAACATCTGAATGATGGATTAATGTGATGTTTCTTCATCAGATTTGGAGAAATGTGTCATTCCATCACTTGCTCACCAATGGATCCTCTGGAGTGAATGGGTGCCGTCAGAATGAGAGTCCAAACAGCTGATAAAAACATCACAATAATCCACAAGTACAATCCAGTCCATCAGTTAACATCTTGAGAAGACAAAAGCTGAAACAAATCCACCATTAAGATGTTTTTTTAACTAAAATACGAGTCCATAATCTATAAAACGCACCTCTCTGAATCAGGAGAGAAATCTGCAAAGTTCAAGCACTGTTTGATGCGAGAGACAACAGGAGATGGACTTTTTCACTGGAGGAAGCGTTATTATGGATTATGGACTCGTATTTGAGTTAAAAACATCTGAATGATGGATTAATGTGATGTTTCTTCATCAGATTTGGAGAAATGTGTCATTCCATCACTTGCTCACCAATGGATCCTCTGGAGTGAATGGGTGCCGTCAGAATGAGAGTCCAAACAGCTGATAAAAACATCACAATAATCCACAAGTACAATCCAGTCCATCAGTTAACATCTTGAGAAGACAAAAGCTGAAACAAATCCACCATTAAGATGTTTTTTAACTAAAATACGAGTCCATAATCTATAAAACGCTCCTCTCTGAATCAGGAGAGAAATCTGCAAAGTTCAAGCACTGTTTGATGCGAGAGACAACAGGAGATGGACTTTTTCACTGGAGGAAGCGTTATTATGGATTAGGGACTCGTATTTGAGTTAAAAACATCTGAATGATGGATTAATGTGATGTTTTTATCAGCAGTTTGGACTCCCATTCTGACGGCACCCATTCACTGTAGAGGATCCATTGGGGAGCAAGTGATGGAATGACACAATTCTCCAAATCTGATGAAGAAAAACTCAAAAATTTTAATTTTTGGGTAAACTATTCCTTTAAATCTTCAAGTTAATCCTGATCAGGTGTTTGACTGACGTCTCATTCACAGCAGGCTTTGACAGATGATTCATACGGGTTTTCCGGGTGTATGTGAAGAGCCGCGGCGGCTCTCATCCTCCTCCGTCTCACTGCAATTGTCTGACTGTCTCATGTATCAAAGTGTAGCAGGGATTGATTCTATTCGGGGGGTAATTGGTGGCCTCTAGTCTAGACCCTTGCTTCTAATCTCCCAGACTCAAGATGAGAACCGGGATCACAAAGATGCCTATCGCGAGCCCACCTTGATGTTGAGAAATGAGATGCCCAGGCACTGTCGTTATGAACGTGTTGGTGCTGCGCCAGATACCACGCTTCTCTCTGTGTGTGTGTGTGTGTGTGTGTGTGTGTGTAACAGAAAGTGGGTAGGTGTGGAGCTGTCATGATTTCAGTGAATTTATCAATGCAGCTGCTGCAAAAAAATTACCATTCCTATACATTTTGTGCAGCGAATGTGTGTCTTTCTCTGGCTTATTACCCTTTAAGAGTAAATATTTCAGTATGTCTCCTGTGCGTATAGTGCCCCTGGTGACAGAATCTATTTAGACCGAGAAACAAAGAATGGCTTGCTGGGACCGCTGACATTGAAAGTGGCACAAAATGGCTGCTTGGAATACAGAGTGAGAGATGCTCCGAAATTCTTCGAGCGCTCGAAAACCGGCGTTCCTGTTGGCAGTCCAGACCTGCCCTGAATAATCTCGCCTCGCAAGGGAAAAGTCCTGCCTTTTTTATATTCCGCCAACCATCTGCACCATATGTTGATCTCTGGGTAGGATGAGGATGTGTTTTTGCAGCCTTCAGGAGCCTGGGAACCAGAATGAAAAATGGAAGGATACCAACAGAGAGATCTGACTGACAGAATGAGACGGAAAAAGAGTGCGAGAACACGGGGAATGGGGGAAAGCTAATGAATAAAAGTCAAGTGAAGAGTGTGGAAAAAACAGAGATGCAACATATTTAAGAGAGAAGCTTTGGGGAGTAACAATCTGAACTACTAAACCACAGATTCAAGCTAGTCACTTATGAAATGTTAATTTATTTATTCAAATTAAAAATCACACAAGCAAAAGTGCTGTTGCTCCAAATATCAGCAAAGCTGTGATTTAACAGTAGGGAATCAAATCCATACTGAATCGTTTGAGTAAATGGCTCAGTGACTCACTCATAAAGTCACTTGATTCATTTCTGAAGAACTTTGAACAGATCAGCTGAGTTGATGATTCAATGACTCATCAATGAAGACATCAAAAGTCACCATCTACTGATGTAACAATGTAACCAGCAGAAATACATGGATGGATAGAAAGGTCAAAAGTTTACATCCCTGTTTCAGAATCTGCAAAATGTTAATTATTTTAGCAAAATAAGAGAGATTAATCAAAGTGCATGTTATTGTTTATTTAGTACTGACCTGAATAAGATATTTCACATAAAAGATGTTTACATATAGTCCACAAGAGAAAATAATAGTTGAATTTATAAAAATGACCCTGTTCAAAACCCTTGATTGTTACCTGAATGATCCACAGCTTTGTTTTTTTGTTTAGTGATAGTTGTTCATGAGTCTCTTGTTTGTCCTGAACAGTTAAACTGCCTGCTGTTCTTCAGAAAAATCTTTCAGGTCCCATAAATTCTTTGGTTTTCCAGTATTTTCATGTATTTGAACCCTTTCCAAGAATTACTGTATGACTTTGAGATCCATCTTTTCACACTGAGGACAACTGAGGGACTCATATGCAACTATTACAGAAGGTTCAAACACTCACTGATGCTCCAGAAGGAAAAAACATGCATTAAGAGCTGGGGGTGAAAACTTTTGAATTTGAAGATCAGGGTACATTTTTACTTGTTTTGTCTTCATGGAAACATGTAAGTATCTTCTGTATCTCCATTCTGTTCAAAAGTTTTCACCCCCGGCACTTAATGCATGTTTTTTTCCTTCTGGAGCATCAGTGAGCGTTTTAACCTTCTGCAATAATTGCATATGAGTCTCTAAGTTGTCCTCAGTGTGAAAAGATGCATCTCAAAATCATACAGTCATTGTTGGAAATGGTTCAAATACACAAAAATGCTAAAAAAAAAAAAAAAAAAAAAAACTTCTGAAGAACAGCAGGCAGTTTAACTGTTCAGGACAAACAAAGGACTCATGAACAACTATCACTAAACAAAAAAACACAGCTGTGGATCATTCAGGTAACAGTATTAAAAATGAAGTGTATGTAAACTGTTGAACAGGGTATTTTTATAAATGACAAAACTATTATTTTCTCTTGTGGACTATATGTAAACATTTTATGCGAAATATCTTATTCAGGTCAGTACTAAATAAAAAAATAACATGCATTTTGTATGATTTCTTTTATGTGTGTTTTTTATCTAATCTAACTTTTGACCTCAACTGTACATAGACAGACAGATTTCTGTGCAGACTCTTTGTGTTTGTTGAGTTCAGAGAGTTCACTTTCCAAATGCTTGTCGTCCCTTGATGGGGTGTGGATTCGCTTTACTGCATCTCAACAGACCGGGCAACAAGAAATACGAGTGGAAGGACACGACTGACCTTCATTTGCCATTAATGAGACTGTTTAGCATGATGCAGCCATTTTTCACAGAGAGGTACAACAGCAAACACGATTTCTTTGCATTCTGTGTCTGTATGCATTCTCAACCTCACGCAATGCCTTAAAAATTGAAGAGCATAATCTGTTTTTCTTTATTGTCTGGGAAAGAATTAAACTCCCAGGACACAATATTTACGAGAGCCCCAAGACAGGTTTTAATTAAGACTAAATGTGATTGGTTTCGGGGCTGCTTTTCTTTCCCTGCCTCGAGACGCAATTTTTATCATATCCAGAAGGGCGAGAGTAACTCGGGCTGTGCATCAATAGATATTCATTTGAGTTTGGAAAGTTAGTTTTTCACCCATCCTGAGCAACTTGTCCTTTACCATGGCATTCGTACCCTCAAGAAATACCTGGGCACTGCCATCTGTCTTGTTTACTTGTAATGTGACAGTGACTGAATGCAACAGCAGGCAGGCCTGTGCTGAAGCCCCCTGGCCTGTGAGAATAGGTAATAAGGGACTGCATTTAACTCCCACTGTGTTGCTGTGCAGGAGTATTTTTCATACTCGAGTTTTGGCAAACCAGCAGGTCAGCGGCTTGAAATTTTCAGACGGACATAATGAGCAGATAGCAAATGAGAATGGCACTTCAGAAAGAATGGAAAGTGGTGGAATAAGTTCGAAAAATGACTGTCGAGTCACAGAGTAAAGTGCACTTAGTCCAGTCGTCAAACTGAGAATAAAGTTACAGCGACGCACCTGCTTTGTGCTCATAACGGGTCCCGCTTCAGACGCTGAATTAAGCTCCATGTGCTCTCTAATCCCAACGCTATTCCCTTGTCGGACGGATTTATGATGTGCTCACTCACCGTGAGGTGTGCTAAGTGCTTCTTCAAACCTGGATGTTCTCACTTGGCAAAAAAAAAAAAAAAAAAAAAAAAAAGAAGAAATTAAATAACAAACATGCTAGTGGGATGCAATGCAATATTCTCATTCACAATATGCTTTCTTTCACTTCTTTTTTTTCTTAAAGTGTTGCAAAATAAATAAACAAAAACAAAACAAAAAAAAATATTTAATTAATTTAAATTTAAATGATTCTTATTATTATCATCAGTGTTGTTGCACATTTTTTCTAGGATTCTTTGATGAAATATTGAAAGAACAGTTTGATATAATTTTATTGTAACAATGCAGTAAATGTAGTTATTGTCATATTTGATCAACTGAATGCCTTCATGCCAAGATTATTCTAGTTAACTAAAACAGAACCAAATTAAAACTACTTAAAAAATACTTAAATACAAAAATTAATTGAATTTTAATCAGTCATTATTTGGAAATAATAGTTTTGAGATTGTTTGAGGCAATATTAAAAGAATAGTTTGATGTAATTTTTTTTGACAATGCAGTAAAAGTTACTAATTAAGAAACTAATAAAAAATCTTTAAAAATAATACTTAAAGATATTGCAAACATATAAATAAATACAACTAAATAAAACTTAAAAACTATATAATTTTTTATTTCAGTTAGTTGCCAAAGAAACATTTCTCATTTTAATTTAGTATGTTAATTTAATTAGATTTATTAAAATAACTAAAAGCTAAATTTAAAAAAATCAATAATAATAAAAACTATATATATATATATATATATATATATATATATATATATATATATAT
>NC_133384.1:9860571-9931473 GCF_049309525.1 Garra rufa
ATATATATATATATATATATATATATATATATATATTAATACCAAATATATATATATATTAATACCAAAAACATTTGCAAACACATATGTGACCCTGGACCACAAAACCAGTCATAAGGTTAAATTTTACAAAACTGAGATGTATACATCATATGAAAGGTCAATAAATAAGCTTTCTATTGATGTATGGTTTGTTAGGATAGGACAATATTTGGCTGAGATACATCTATTTGAAAATCTGGAATCTGAGGGTGCAAAAAATCTAAATACTGAGAAAATCACCTTTAAAGTTCTCCAAATTAAGTTCTTAACAATGCATATTACTAATCAAAATTTACATTTTGATATGTTTACAGTAGGAATTTTACAAAAAATCTTCATGGAACATGATCTTTACTTAATTTCCTAATGATTTTTGGCATAAAAGAAAAATCAATAATTTTGACCCATACTATGTATTTTTGGCTATTGCTACAAATATACCCCAGCGACTTAAGACTGGTTTTGTGGTCCAGGGTAACATATGACTAAAACAACTAAAATAAAAAAAGAAAACTAAATTAAACCAAATTAAAAACTGATACAAAACATTAATACAAGTGTAAATTCCCAATATACTACAAAATCAATGTATTTTCTGTCTGAGAGATACTTCTTTTATACTAAAATGACTTCTTCACCTCGGCTGTTTTCAGTGTCTTCGGCATCATTCATCGAGAGACTCTTTGAAGAGGCTTGTTTTTCCCTCTTCCACACAGAATGACCCTGAAATGCATTACTCCTTCAAATTGCCTTGCATATGTCATTTGGAGCGCATTCAGAGAGAGTTCTCCGAATTCTTCACTCACACCTGAGGTTAAAGAAGGGCTTTCATGAGTCAGCTCCTGGAGGTGGGTTCAGCACATCTAACGTGAGGAGAGTCGAGGGAGTCAAACTCAGGTTAGAGAAGGGAAAGACAGCAGCTGGAGCTACGGTATCACAGGTGATCTCCTTATGGATGAATGAATGATCATATTAGCTGGAATTACCTTCATCTTTCCCTCAGAGCTAAATTATTTAAATCAGAGGGCTACCGAGGACATTTAGCCACAGGAAATCAATGAAGCTGCACGATCATCTCTGAGTTATGACACTGGGAATCAAGATTACGGTTTAGAAACCTGTTCAGGCTTTGATTATTAAAAGTTACAAGTGACTTGAACTTATGTGGATTCACAAGAAGGTGTCATGTAGCTTCGAAGAAAGTGAAATAATGCAGAAGTGCATTTATTTGACATGCATTTTTTGTAACAGTGCAGTAAACATTGATACTGTCACTTTTGATCAACGAAACGCCATGGTTATTATAGTTAACTAAAACAGAAACTGATCAAAATTACTGAAGGCGAGACACTGCAGGTGAATAGGATAAAAAAAATAACTAATAGTTATCACCTTTCTTACTCAGTTGATTGATTACATTGATAAGTGCAAACATTTTTTGTATTACAAGTTTTCTAAAATGTTTGGTTTAAATATGCAAATGATCCATTATTTAATGAAATATGCACTGATTTGCATACATTTCTAGTACAACCATCTAAACACTTGAAGTCAGTTTCAAAATTCTTGTTTAATTTTTTTTACATATTTGAGTCAAATGTTTTTACAGAAGGAGTCTCATTTTGTTTTTATATATATATATATATATATATATATATATATATATATATATATTTTTTTTTTTTACAGTTTTCTGGGGAATAATATGTTATAAAATCAAGCAAATTATATATGAACAAACCCCTAGACAGGAATCCAAATGTAAAGTTTGGTGTGTGTGCTACTGAAGTGGAGATTTATGGCTCAGTGTAGGAGAAAAATTCATTTTAAGAAAACGGCCTTTAAAAATATGTATTGTAATTGAAATCTATTGACACAAATAGATAAAAGTGCTATAAAAGAAACACTTAATGGTGTCTTTTGGATGTTTTCTTTCTGCTAGTCTGAAAAAACACTTTATGAAACACCAAAACACACAAAATCTCAAACTTGACAGTTACGTGAAAAAACTGTGTTTTTGCCTGCAGTGCCTTCCCCTAAAAATAAAATCATTTTTAACTTTTAATTATCAAAGCCTGTATAGGTGTTACAGACGGTGCTGAACAACATCCAACAATGTCAAAACAACATTAAAGACCGACAGGGAACTGTGAACACAGACCAACTTATAAAGGGAGTGCTTAATGACAAGGACAGGTGGAGCGAATTAGGCTAACGAGGCGGAAGTCCAAATATGGGCATGGGGTGAAACCAACATAACCAGAACAACAGGGGAAGACAATGGGAGAAACCAATACACACTGACAGACAGAACTGTGACAATAGGTTTCTAAACCATAATCTTGATTAAAAGAAGATGAAGTAAACTGACTTTAACTGAAAAATTTAATGTTTCCTATTGTCCTCTTGCATTATCTACACAATATTTTCTTGCTTTGACACAATCTGTATTATATAAAGCACTACATAATAAGGAATAAAGGCGACACCTGACTTGACTATACATGCTATCATAAAAGGCTTTTGCTGCCATGAACTATTATGAACAAACTTAACTTATGATACCTAAAATGTGACAAAAGGCTTGAGTTACTGTTATCATTTAGTGTTGGCTTTTTCCTTCGAAATTACAGCGTGTGCTTTACAGCCAATTCTGCACATAATAGCACTTTCATATTTTTATTCTAAGCTGTCATTTTGTGACACAAGTGAGTAGTAATTCTCCAATTATTTATCAAGGCATAAGCGTTTATGTGCAGAATGTGCTACTTCTGAAAGATAGACTGACACTCGCTAGAAACTCTGTCACTGACTGTCATCTCCTAAAAAAGTTCTTCTTTCTTCTTCTTCTTATTACTTATAAAAGATGTTAAAAACATGATAATATATTATTTAGTCAAATCTATCTTAAATAAGTAATTATTCTATAAATATTAAAGCAATAGTTCACCCAAAAATTAAAGTTAGCTGAAAATATTCTCCCCCTCAGGTCATCCGAGATGTAGATGAGTTTGTTTCTTCATCAGATTTAGAGAAATGTCTTATTCCATCACTTGTTTACTCTGCAGTGAATGGGTGCCGCCAGAATGAGAGTCCAAACAGCTGATAAAAACATCACAATAATACAAGTAATCCACACCACTCCAGTCCATCAGTTAACATCTTGAGAAGACAAAAGCTGAAACAAATCCATTGTTAGGAGGTTTTAACTAAAATACAATCTTTATATTATGAAGCTTAATAATGGATTTTTGTACAGAAAAATATATCTATTTTTTCATGAAATAGTTCATCCAATAATTAAAATGTGCTAAAATGTGCTCATTCTCAGGCCATCTGAGATGAAGATAAGTTTGTTTCTTCATCAGATTTAAAGAAATGTCTTATTCCATCACCGTCTCACCAATGGATCCTCTGCAGTGAATGGGTGCCGTCAGAGTGAGAGTCCAAACAGCTGATAAAAACATCACAATAATCCACAAGTAATCCACAAGCACTGTTTACAAGCCAAAACAAATAACTAATAGTTATCACCTTACATACTCAGTTGATTGATTACATTGATAAGTGCAAACATTTTTTGTATTACAAGTTTTCTAAAATCTTTGGTTTAAATATGCAAATGAGGTATTATTTAATGAAATATGCGCTAATTTGCATACATTTCTAGTACAAAAATCTAAACCCTGAATAAAGTCAGTTTCAAAATTCTTGTTTATTTCTTTTGACATTAGAGTCAGAAGTTTTTACAGAGGGGATTTGGGGTATCTCATTTCGTCACACCATTCAGAAAAAAACTATATATTTTTTTTTTACCATTTTTGGGGGAATAAAATGTATAAAATCAAGCAAATTATATGAACAAATCCCTCTGTAAAAACTTTTAGGATATAGAGAGGATTAAAAATGTAAAGTTTGGTGTGTGTAAGTGCTACTGAAGTGGAGATTTATGGCTCAGTGTAGGAGAAAAAACTCATTTTCAGAAAACGGCCTTTAAAAATATGTACTGTAATTTAAATCTATTGCCACAAATAGACAATATGCTATAAAAGAAACACTTAACAGTGTGTTTTGGATGTTTTCTTTTCACTAGTCTGAAAAAACACTTTATGAAAAACCAAAAAGCCCAAAATCTTAAACTTGATAAGAACAGCGTTTTTGCCTGCAGTGTCTCCCCTTAAGACTGGTTTTGATGTCCAGGGTCACAAATAGGCCTATTGCTTTAAAGACGATTTTCTGGTGAGATACAGTGAGGAAAACTCTATTAATGTTGCAAAAAAGAAGTTACTGTAAAAGCAATAAAAATGTCCTGATTTTCCTCAGAGCCTGTTTCAGTCCTCTCTGGGTCTCCACACTCTTAAAAATAAAGGTGCTTTAAAAGGTTATTCACAGTGATGCCACAGAAGAACCATTTTTGGTTCCACAAAGAACCATTCAGTCAAAGGTTCTTTAAAGAACCATCTCTTTCTTACCTTTTTATTATCTGAAGAACCTTCTTTCACCACAAAGAACCTTTTATAAAACATAAAGGTTCTTAAAATGTTAGAGATTAACCATTTAGACAAAAAAGGTTCTTCTATGGCATCGTGAAGCATCATTTTTTTAAAGAGTGTGGGTCCCGGTCTGAAATCCCCTGGTCGTGACAACAAAGAACAAAACGAGTCCTAAAGTCCTACATAAGCTCAGTCTCACCGGATCACTTCAGGAACAGGCGACATTTGGACAGTAACTTAATTAGCGCCTTATCAAATTATACTTTAAGGCAATTGATATTCTGCCCTGCAGCTAATGCAATTATCGTTTCCATTCAATTATTATTTCCTCTTCTTATGAATTTGATCCGACCCGAGTTCCAATTATTCGCACGAAGCGAGCATCTTCCCCGTCCCTGATCTCAACACTTCCTTATAGATTTTCGTAACACACTGTTTTCCTGCTCTCCCTTTTTCCTCAGAAACATCTCGTAGTCCCAGTCCAATTATTTCCTATCGTTGGATGGCGGCTCTCCTCACCAAGACGAACTCATTGAAGCCAACATGATTTCATTACTGTTTATTTGCTCGCTAGAGTATTCTTAATATATATTTTTTTTCATCCCGCCGCACAAGCCAGCAGAACGGCACCGAATGTCGGATACTTGTCAGCTCATATTGATTATGTCAAGCCTGTCCAAATGTGATTTTTTTATATACTGGCGGTTATTATGTGTGGCAGTGCTTTCCGCGGTGATGTGGGGTGAAGCGTGGGTCGGTCTGGTCCGTCGAGGGCTTGAAAGTGCCGTTATCCCAAACATTAACGTTATGATAAAAGACATTTCCATAATTACAGACACCGAGCGGAGCGTCTGGCTGGAAAATGAGATGTTACTATCATCCTGAGTTTTCAGACATCTCTTAATGCCTCTAATCTGAAATTCTAATCTCCGTAATGCAAATTGAAAGTTCATGAACATTACTTTAGGTGCAAGTTCAGTGCAGAGAAGTGACTTGAAGGCTTTGAAGAGCATCTTAGCTTTTCCTTCCCCTCCACTGAACCTGAAAACTACATAAAGAGAGTTTTAATGAAAACTTTATTGAAGCACTTAAAAATACCAACATCTCATTATCATACCTCCGTGGAATTCAGACTCAAGTGAGTGCGGGGCCTGCTGCAAACTTTTATGGGATCTCTCTGGGACTAAAAGTACAGATTTAGCTTTTGTAAAAAAGTTGTAACTTTTTGTAAAAAAAGAGAGAGGAAAAAAAAAGAATATATGTTGTACTTTGTTTTTAGCAAATGTATTGCTTTTTTCCTTCTATCTAAGGGTCTAAGTGTGACATAATATTAAAAAATCTTATTTTAATTTTACTTTTGGTGTAAAAGCGGTTTCACATGGGTCAAAGACGAAAAAAGGTTTAAGCATAAAAACAATAAGTGTAATATTCCAAAAAAAAAAAAAAAAAAAAAAAAGTATGACATATTAAAAGACTAATTACTTTCACCCCAAATACTAAGTAGTTGCAATTCTACATTTTTAAAATTTGCCACTATCCTAGGTTTTGCCCATTTGTCAGTAAGATTTGTTTTACTTATTTAAAGCACAATAAAATTTAATATGCTCCTTTATTATTTTATATATTTTAATATGCACAAGTCAGAATAATGTTGTTTGAATTTGTACGTAAATATTGTTACACTGAATGACAATGTAACATTATTTCAACCGAATTTTAACATTTTATTCTCCAAAAACTTATTTGAATCCTTAAAAGTAGACACTTTACTTACATTTAACATGCTTTCAATGGACATAAAGTCACTTTTGTACATTTCATTTGATGTGGACTGTCACAACGTGCTGTGCATGTGGAGCCAGGGGAAAACACAGGAAACCAGGAGTATATTAAAATAAAAAACACTATTTATTAAGAAACAAAACGAAATAACACAAACTTCAGTGAGAACACAACATAACTTCATGACCGGATAATCAAATTGAGGAAACAAACGACTTAAATAGGTGTGGCTTGATAACAAGACAGGTGATACAGATTACGCAAATGGGGGAAGTCCAAATAAGGGCAAGAAGAAACCAAAGCAACAAGGAACAACAGGGAGAAACCAACATAATTCCAAGTGAGGGAATTCTTACATGCCAAAAATATAACTCTTTATATTAAAAACAAACAAGCAAGGTCTGCACAGTTTTAAAAAGTAGCACAAAATAACGTAACACATTACTTCCCATAAAAAAGTTACTAAGTAACGTAATGAGTTACTTTTTTAGGAAGTAACACAATATTGCAATGCATTACTTTTAAAAGTAACTTTCTCTAACACTGCTTAATACTAGATACTTTCTAAATCCTAAATCAGCCTTGACCAATTGAACAATAGATATAAAACTGCATACATTATTCTTGAAATGAATAACAATTTGAAATAGAGAAGGTAACATTAAAAACTTTAATGAATTACTGTTTTATATAGAATTGTTCTAGTCTATATAGTATTTAATGGATCAAATCAGAAGTAATTACATTACAGTAAATGATTACTTAGTAAGGCACTACCTAACACTGATTATAATGCATTATTGTAAACAATTACATTAATATTAATAATGCATAATATTAAAACATATTAAATACAATATTAAAATACACCAGATATCAATCTATTGTTAAACATATTTCATGTTTATATAATGTTAAATATTACATTTATTAATTCATTCATAAATATATTAATCTGGTTATTGTGTATTTAAAACACATTCTGTTTATTAGTAATATTACAGAAAATCTGACCTGTTTTACTGATGTGTGAGTGACAAATATGCATCACATTATGTTTATTAGTTTATGTTAAACTGTGTAATCTAAATGCATGGAAAATTAATGTGCAATTCAAACACATCAATCTTACATTTAGACAGAACTATTTTTTGAGTGCATCACCTGTGTGTCTGTGGGAGTATATAGAGCTAAAAAAAGTGTTTACAAGCACTGCTATAGACAAAGGCAGCATCCTGGCCACTGCATGATTTTCATTTCTGTTTTTTTTTTTTCCTTGGCCAGGGTAAATTAAATGTCACTCGTCAGATTTCATGTCTCGGCTTTAATTGGCATTTGATATGCTGCTGCTGTCATGTCTTCTGGAGAGGCAGGATGTCATTGGCTGGTTCTTCCGCAGGGGTGGCAGTAGGTACGCACGCCTCCGTCACTCAACCTGATGAGTTCTTGATGGCTCTTTGAGACTAGCTGAAACCTTCAGGTCCCTGTCTGACACATCCCCGATCCCCTCTCTTTTCCATTTTCTTACAGGGACTGGATTTGGTCGTGTTATCTATCGAGAAGCCAGTCTCATCAGGCTCCAGCACCGGTCCTTTCATGGCCTCAGTCTGGAGTTTCTATCACATTGTCATGTTTGACAACAGACAGAAAATGAAGATGAATCTTAGAGGAAAATGTTTGTTTATGTGACACTGGAACTGTCTGGGATGAAGCTCCAGTGGCTTTACACTTGTTTGGAGTGATTTTGGGGGTCTGATGTCCTGATCAACACAAAAATGAATAGGATCTTTTTTTTTTTTTTAAATGTACTATTTATTATCATTCATTATTATTATTATTATTATTATTATTATTATTATTTATTTATCATTTTTAATTACACTAATGTTCAAAAATGTGGGGTCAGTAATTTTTTTTTAAGAAATTAACTTTTCTTGCATTAATCTGATCAAAAGTGACAGAGAAGACATTATTAACAATAATTTTTTAAATATTTTATACATTATATATAATACATGTTTTATGATATATTTAATCAAATCAAAAATATATAAAAAACTTATACCAAGATAATAATTAATTATAAAAAAACATTTTTAAGAAAATATTTTCTGCTCACCAAGGCTGCGTTTATTTGATTAAAAATACAGAAAAAACAGTAATATTATTAATTATTATTGCAGTTTAAAATAGTGGTTTTCTATTTGAATATACTTTAAAATATAATTTATTTTTGTGATGTAAAGCTGAATTTTCATCAGCCATTACTCCAGTCTTCAGTGTCACATCATCCTTCAAAAAGCATTCTAATATGCTGATTTAATATTTATTAAATATAATATGCTTAATATTTTTTTTGGAACCTGTGATACTTTTTTCAGGATTCTTTAATGAATAAAATGTTAAAAACAGCAGCATTTATTCAAAATAGGAATCTTTTCTAACAATCAAAGTCTTTACTATTAATTTGATCAATTTAACACATCGTTGCTGAATAAAAGTATTCATTTTTTTCAAACAAAAAGAAAAAAATACTGACCCCAAACTTTAAACAGTAGTGTGTAGTGTTACTAAAGATTTCTATTTTAAGTACATGCTGTTCTTTTTAATGATTTAATGTTTTTAATGTTTTCATCAAAGAATCCTGAAAAATATATCACATTATATCACAAATATATCACATTACAAAAAAAAAAAAAAAAAGGAGCACAACTGTTTCCAACATTGATAATACATCAAGATATTAGAATGATCATGTGACACTGAAGACTGAAGTGATAATGCAAAAATTCAGCTTTGCATCACAGGAATAAATTATATTTAAAATATAAGAAAATCAAAAGAAACATTATTTTAAATTGCAATATTATTTTTTATATATATATATATATTAATACATTCAATAACATAAAAAAATATACTGATCTCCAAAAACTGACCCTTGATATATAATTTTGATATATGTAGTATGTATAGGCTATAATTAAATAATATAATGTATTATTTATTTAGAATTAAAATATTACAATTAAATAATAAATGTTTGGTTCTATGATGATGATTATATAATATATATATAACATATAATAAGTGCTAAAAAGCTGTAAATTTCACTGGATGCGTGACCTTGGAAATCAACAACCAAGATTAAAGAATAATATGCCAGTTTTTGGCTTCTCTAACTATGAATGATTATTTCATTTTCCTCCCTGCAACAACCCTTTCAGACTCAATCAGTGTAAAAGCGCTGAAGTCATTTAGGAAATCACCCCAAAGATGTTTCCAACATTTAGAGAGATGATGTGTATTTTGAAGAACTCATTGAGTGACGCTCCTGAAGCACAAGGACAAAGGAGCACCTGTAGGCGATGTGAAACTAGATTTTCCAGACAGATCGATGATAAGGGAATCCGTGGACATTGAAATGCCACGGTTAAGCGTCAGTAAAACAATCAGCTTTGGCGCAAATAGTCACTTCCCCCAAACCCCAATTATCCGGGTCTGTTTTAGGACGCAAGCATCAGATCCTGTGGCTGCAATGCACCGCTCTCTCTCCTCTTCCCATTGAGCTCTATTGCCATAGCAACTCAGGTGCAGCATTGTAAAAGGGAAGGAGAATATCAATGGGAGCAACAGACCTCATTTATCACCTAATTATTAGGATAAGTATTTGAATGGGAGCATGAATATACATTCCCCGATACGCTCGATCCATCAAGTGCGGCGGAGCTTCGGAGAGGTCGCCCGGTCGTGTGCGCAGTCGTGAAATCTGCTCTGGCTTATGTATAAATGCATAGGCATTTTTGTAGTCAATATCAAAAGTATATGTGGAAAATTAGATGTGCATTCATGCAGAAAGACACATCTCTGAGAGCGTCAACTGGATTCGTTCTATCTGAGCGCCTTTATCTTTGCATGAAAGCACATGATGTAACGGGAACAGGGTGTGATTAAAGCATAAATCAGTAATTATGCGCCGCAGAGACATCATTGACATTTGCATTATCTGTCACAGCACATTAAACTCCTGATAAGAAGTACGCAGAGAATCAAATCTGAGGCGTTTCGGCCAAATTTAACATCAGAAATGACACGCCAGCCACGGAGATCGATACATTATTGCATGATCCCGAGATAATGATTAGGCCTATGTAAACCTGCATCCCAATTACACAGCTTTTGATGCCATTGAAACTGAAAATCCTTGTTGTGTGGGCCTGAAAGTCTAAAAGGCCACCGGATCTGCAATTATATGTGCAATCTTTTAAGCTGGCTGTAAATTGCCTTAAAAAATCAAAAGGCAAGGCAAACCGGAGGGGCATAATAAAGGCAAACTGCTGGGGAAATGAATGCTTCGGGATCAGCTGCAAACGGCTTGGGCCTTAATTAAAGTCAAGCTTGTGGACAAAGGAAATAGCCTTGCATCTTACAAACACTCTTTGATTACATTAATACATGGCCGCAGTTATGGGGTACATCTTTAGAATGTGTGTTAAATGGGCGAACTAATGGACCCGAGGTCACCGCAACCAAAAAAGACATCTGTTATTATTACATTTCCAATTACGCCTCAATTCACCAAATGTGTTCTTACATGTGAATTCAAATGCTTTGAGCAGTCTTCAACATGTACTGAAGTCGATCAGTGGACATGCTCAAATACTGACCTTTCTCAGGCTGTGAGTTTCCTGTATTAAGGTCTAGTTAATATTTGAACATATTCTTCAAAACCAAGCTAACCTCACATTGCCTATTATTTGACCTTCAGGAATAAGTCTGGTCCACACTGTAGCTGATTCTTGCCAAAAACCTTTCATTTACACAATTAGAGACCATCTGATGGAAAGCTTTTAATAGTATTAAGCACTTTAAAAAAATATTTTGGTACATGTAGGGGAGCGCGGGGCACAAAATTTAATTGTAACACACGTGGTTTAAATATTTCCACACATGCTAGCATAACCAAATGATATTGTGATATTTACTAGTTGACATAGCAACACTATACAGAGAAAAAAGTGCACCAAAATTCAAAAGTCATTTGAAGATATCGCTGAATATGTATTTTACCATAGTAAAAGTACATTTCTGGCTGAAGTAAATTTTTCATCTCAGTTTTAAATATTAATTTAAAACAGGACAAATCTGCTATTATTTTAATCTTCAATCTGTTATTTATCAGTTTGGATCATTTATGAATGCTTTGCAAACCAGCAGAAGACACTAACCTGTTTTAAATCCCAGTGGTGCAGACGGGGAACGTTGTAACACTGAAACAGGTGAATAAAGACTGACAGTCGATGTGTAATGTTCAGAAATGATTATTTCAAGAAATGTAAAGCATTGTGTGTGGAGGCAGTGGAGTGTTTTTCTGAATGTCTGAATGTGTTTCATATATTTGCCTACATTGTTATGAACTATACTGTACAGCTGTGTGTTGCGATCAGGGCCGTCCCAAGAAATGTTGCGACGTGTTCATTGTCAAACTTCAAAATTCAATTATTTTTAATTCTTAAAAAAAGCCATTATTTTATTTGAAAAAGTTAGTCATTTTATTTTATTGACAAAATATTATAGTTTGTTGTGTATTTTTTTTCATTTGACCAGATAACATTTGAAGCTGTCATTTGGTAATGTTAGAATGTGCCCCTCAGATGTTACAATGTATCCACCTATGGGGCATATTGTAACATTTCACTCCCTTTCTTTTGAGGTCAATAACGAAAACGTATACACTGTAATTATGAAACAAAGCAACATATTTGTACTAGACAAGTGAGAAATGAATGTGGATGAAAATTATACTCTGAACTCCACGTGGATTTAAACAAACAGAGAAATTCAAAAGTTGTTAGGTTGTGCCCCATGCTCCCCTAGTTTCATACTGAAAGTTATGATTGTAGTTTGTACAACACTAAGGTAGTTGTCCATTTACTCAGAAAAATGGAGGAATTGGCCATATAGGATATTAAGACCAACAAATATCAAGAAAGATTGCAGATTTAAGTTTTGCAGATTATTTTGTGAAATATCTGCTTTATTTACTATGGGATAATGAGGAGATGATGGATCCATGGCATTGTCAATGTTTACTGAGATGTGTTCAGTAAAGACATGAAAGATTATAATGGTTTGTTTTGTTAGTTTAATCAAGTTGTGTGACTCTGATGAAGATCGGATTACATTTCATGACAAATTAACGCGGAAAACCAACTAATTCCAGAGGCTTCACATACTTTCTCTCATCAATGTAGAGTTTTTACAAAAAAAAAAAAAAAAAAGATTATGTCTATGGAGAGTCATAAACCACAACAACAACAACAACAACAACAACAACAAAAATCAATGTGTGTGTATGTTATTTCATGGTAATACTGCTTAAATATTACAGTCAACATAATCTTTAAAACCAACTTAACCTTACATAGCCTGTTCTTTAACCTTCAGGATTAAAATTTGGGGTAGCACTTTATTTTAAAATTTATTCCTCATGTACATACTATGTACCTATAATTATACGTAATAACTAGGTCCTAATCCTAAACCAACTCCTAAACCGAACCGTAACCCATGTAGTACCTTGTATTTCCAGAACATTCATAGGGTTAGGGTTAGGGTAAGTACACTATCCCCCGGTTTCACAGGCAAGGCTTAAGCCTAGTCCTAGACTAAAATGTAAGTCTGACCTGTTTCAACTGAAACAAAATTGCACTGATTGATCTTAAAATATATCAGTGCCTTTGTTTTGTCTCAAGATGGACACCAGCAATGTTTTTTTCTAAGCATGTTTAGAAAAATTACTTAAATGTCCTAATTGAGCTATGGCCTAATCCTGGCTTAGTCTAAGCCCTGTCTGTGAAACCGGGCCTAAAAGTACATATAAGTTCTGTGAAATGAAAGGCAACCAAATCTAGCACACAAGCTGATTCTAGCCAATAGTGATGGATATATTAAACAATCAAACAATTCCCTGCAAAAAATGCTTTTCTTAGTTAGATTTTTATCTTGTTTCCAGCCCAAATATCTACAAATTCTTAAATCAAGAAGGATTTTCTAGACAAGTAAAAACTATTTTCTAGTTTTCAGAAAAAACAGGTCAAAATTAAGTGAGTTTTTGCTTAGAACAAGCAAAATAATCTACCAATGGGGTAAGCAAAAAAATCTTATTTTAAACAGAAAACAAGATTATTTTCATTACCCCATTTGCAGATTATTTTGCTTGTTTCGAGCAAAACGCATTTAATTTCGACTTGTTTTTTTCTAAGAAACAAGACAATAATTTTTACTCGTCTATATAATCCTTGATTTATTTTTTTTTAGATTTAAATCAATTTGTTAAACACCAAAATTCTCAGTTCGTTTGTAGTTTCACCCTCATTAAACAATCCACACGGACAACATATAGCATAAATACCATTGCATGAATTAAAGATGATGGTGCTTTTTATAAATATGTTCTAGGGTCTGAGAAATATTTCAACCTCCCAGTGTAATCAAGTCAAGTCGAGCTTTATTGTAATTATTTAATGGCATTAGGTGTCAGTGTTTTCCTAGTGTTTTTCCCCCCTGTGGTTCCTATGTTTTGGTTTCCCCTTTTGACCATATTTGGACTTCCCCCTCGTTTCCTTGATTGTGCACACCTGTCTTTGTAATTAGCCACTCCTTTTAAAGGGATAGTTCACCCAAAAATGAAAATTTGATGTGTATCTGCTTACCCCCAGGGCATCCAAGATGTAGGTGACTTTGTTTCTTCAGCAGAACACAAACGAAGATTTTTAACGAAAACCGGTGCAGTCTGCCAGCCAAATAATGGAAGTGGATGGGCACCAGACCTTTGAAACTAAACAAAAACACAGACAAATCCAAATTACACCCTGCGGCTCGTGGTGATACATTGATGTCCTAAGACACGAAACGATCGTTTTTTGCGAGAAACTGAACAGTATTTATATAATTTTTTACCTTTGATACACAGCCACGTCCATCTGTCCTGAGCACAAGTTTAGCATCCGGCACGCTACATGTGTAGCGCTCTGGCATAGAATACGCAAACGCCGGAAGCGATCTGTGGCATACAACACTCATTGTTTACACAGTGCACAGAGATTGTGGGTATAGCGGCTATTCAAAATGGTAATTAATTGTGCTTATCCTGACTGTTCAATCCGATTTAAAGCTAAAAGATTACGTTTGCTTGCGCAAACTCATCAGGGACTTTCACTGATTTCCCCTTACGGAAAATATAAAAAATTATATAAATACTGTTCAGTTTCTCGCAAAAAGGGATCATTTCGTGTCTTAGGACATCAATGTATCGTCACGAGCCGCAGGGTGTAATTTGGATTTGTCTGTGCATGTTTTATTTTTACTTTTAAAGGTCTGGTGCCCATCCACCGCCATTATATACCTGACAGACTGCACCGTTTTTCGTTAAAAATCTTCGTTTGTGTTCTGCTGAGGAAACAAAGTCACCTACATCTTGGATGCCCTGGGGGTAAGCAGATAAACATCAAATTTTCATTTTTGGGTGAACTATCCCTTTAAATAGTCGTTTGTTCCCCAGTTTCTTTGTCTGGTCTTAAAGTTACGTTGTGTTTGTTGTATTCCTGTCAGTGTTTGTTTTGTACTCCTGGCTCCTCGTGTTTCCCTCTGGCTCCTCATCCCCAGCACACCGTGACATTAGGCACAATTTCCACATTAACAGTTAGCAGGAGGGATCACCAATGATTGAGGCTTAATAGGGATTTATATGTACATCAACCTTGACTAAAACGTTCTTCAAACGACATCAGAGGACGACATTTAGATGATTTCAGAAAGTCTGGATCTGATTTTAAGATGTAGGCCTACCAATGGGCAACTTATATAAGGCTGCAAAGTGCTGGAGTTTGAGGAGAAATTCTTTTAGTATTTCGAGTTCTATTAGAAGATTGTCAAAGTAGTAAATGTTCTCTTTGAACTGCTTTTAATTCATCTTCTGCACTGTCTAAATACCTATCTGTGTAACCCTTCTCTTTTTTCCTTATTTCATTTTTTCTGGCCTCAAACGAATTCTCTGTTTAACAGATATGCTTGATCCTGTGTAAACGGCTCAATGGAAGACTCTTCTGAAGTAAAAGTGGGTGGCAGCTATGAGCATGTAAAAAATATTCTTGTCTGTTTTTCTCTTTTGGTTCTTTTAGACAGTTTGAATCAATGAACCATTTCAAAAAATATTAATAAGTTCATTCATGTAATCAATGACATCACATATACACAATGCTAATATTAAAGCACCCAATAATCATGTGAAACATGGATGTTGGGGTTTGCATACCTGTCCTGCACATTTTGTATGTCTCCCTTATCAGACACACCCAATTTAGTTCTTGCAGTCTCTGCTAATGACCTGATGAGTTGAATCAAGTGTGTTGGATGAGGAAGACATACAAATTGTGTAGGGCTAGATGTTTTCCAGGACAGGTTAAAAAACCCTGGTCAAAAGCATATAAAACAGGGGTGTCAAACTCAATTCCTAGAGGGCCGGAGCCTAACCCTAATCAAGTCCTTCAGGCCTTTTTAAAAATCACTGCCACTAGAAGGCAATCCTCCAGCCTTTAGCTCAAAAAAGCGTAATGGCTAATGCTAATGGAAAAAAAAAAAAAAAAAAAAAAAAACAGAGGCCGTTTTTTTTCTCTGATGGATGTCAATGGAGGAGAAACTTCACTATGCTGAAAAAACAGCCTTTTAGAGGAAGCAGCTCATCATTTAATGAATCGACAGCCAATCAGCCAATCTTCAACACGTTTTACACTGAATAATACTTTTCAAATTGCACTATTTACACAGAAATAATTGCACTTCCCAATCAATCCTATAGTATCCGTAAATGGCAATTGAGTGTCACACAACTCCTGAAATTCAGTGATGTCAAGGCAGTAATGTGATTGGTTATTAAGGCACATGCAATCCAAGTTGATGTTACACTTTTGCCAATAGTAAGTAAAATAGATCCTTTCATCTCCCAATAGTAATACAATCTCTTTTGAAAACTACATGGTTTGTGTGTTGGAGCAGGGTTAGGGCTAAACTCTGCAGGGCTGGGGCAGGGAGTTTGACACCCTTGATATAAAGTGAACAAACTAGTCTTAATCAACTTACCTTTATTCATGAACCATGACAAACCAAGAGGAAACCGTGAAGAGTCTCTCCAATGTTCACCCTGTGTCACGTCGTTTCAAAAATATACTGTCACCTTTAGTTTCATTGTCTTGTTTCTAAATCGTTTTCACTGCCAGTGCTGTCATCTGTTACTATGCTTTTTTTTTTTATTAATCCTCACCTGTTCTCCATTCTGTTAATCATCATCCTCTGTGCATTTAAACCCCTCTTTTAATCGTGGTCTTGTGCTATGTGTTGTAGTGCTCTTCCTTGTTTTTAAATAGTGTGTTTATTGCTCATTCTGTGTTGGTTGTCTACAATGTAATGTGTACAATGTTTAATAGGGAGTCAGTGCAGTGTTGATAGAACCAGGCTAATATGGTCATACTTTCTGGTTCTAGTAAGAACTCTAGCTGCTACACTCAGTGTACATATTGAAGAGGTCATGAATTGCATTTTTGAATGAATTGCAAATTATTTTAGAATGTTTCCCGAAGTGCATTTATAATCTTTAGTAGTTTTTCATCAAAAAAATTATCATTATTTAGATATAAAAAGGTTCTGTTGGAAGAGGTGTGTCTGCTGTGAGACTTAAAGGTGCCAAATCTGTATTTACCTTGGCATAGTTGAATAATAACAGTTCTGTACATAGACATGACATATCATGAGTCTCAAACACCATCGTTTCCTCCTTCTTATATAAATCTGGTTTTTGCAAAACACCACTGAAAAATAGGTCAATTCCAACATAACACCGACTATTGCGCAATAGCCGGGATCATTAATAGTAACACCCCCAACATTTGCATCGCCCAATCATCAGACGATCTCCAGATAGGATATTGTGAAAAAACAAAGCAAGGACAATAGCGAAAATGGCAGATCACAGGAATAAATGTTATGTTCCAGCTTGTGCAGGAGATGTTAAGTGAAGGGATGGGTTGGTGTCTGTCAAGGAAAACAAACAATGCGTTCTAATAAAATAAGACAAGCCACTGAAGAGACACGGTTAGCTTCTTGCTAGCGCTAGCCTGTTGCATTGCAGCAAAGACTATTGCAGTACATACGATTTCACTTACCACATAAACAGAGTAAGGAGAGATGACTGCGTGGATGATGGTGGATGATGGCGAATGATTTACAGATCCTGATCACTGCTGACAGCATCTGACCTTGTCAAATGTGGTAAGTACTGCCTGTATTATAACGTTACATAGGGCACATGCAATCACCGATCTCAAAAGTGAAACTAAAAAGTTATCGTGGATTCAAAGCAGCAGTTTCAATGCCCCGCATATCAATAGCGGCTCGAGCTCCGTAATTAAATATATATTTTCTCCACGTGTGGGTAACACTTTACAATAAGGTTCATTAGTTAAGCATTAGTTAATGTATTAACTAACATGAACTAACCATGAGCAATACATTTGTTACTGTATTTACTAATCTTTATTAATATTAGTTAACGGAAATACAGTTGTTCATTGTTTGTGTGAGCGCGAGCTGCACTGTGAGACAGCCAATCAGAGCAGAGCTCCTCATTTAATAATCACAGACCTTCCAAATAAGGCAATAACAGAGCGTTTCATTCTAGGGACAAATCCTAGGGTTGTAAATGGACCTGTAAAACCGTTTCTGGAGAATTTTTACCCTTTCCTATGCCATATACCTGTAGCCATATACCTATGTAGATCTCAGAGAACAATTTAAAATATTCTCTCAATGCATTCTATGGCACCTTTAAGTGGAAACGCCCACTGCTGTGATTGGCTAACATATTTGGATATGAAATGAGTATTACATGTGAAACTTTCTTAAAAGCATTTGCTGCATCAAAACTTGCTGCGCTGCACTGGAGCCAAACACAGTCATGTGCTGAGCACTGAGGACACATGATATCCCTACTGCAACAACATCTGCAAACTCACCAATACTTTTATCATAACTAACACTGTGAAAACATAATTTAAATAGGAGACTCGTTAAGCAGTCTAAACTGTGTGATTGATTATAATGGGAGTTTTGGAAAAAATGCACAAATCAAATCACTGATACACTCATGCTGATCTTGAGTTGTTCCTCCTTAATTACGTATGGCGATGATGCATGTCAAGAGCGTGTTGATTTCAAATCTTGGTTTTCAGAAAGGTGGAAAACAATATTTATCATTAAAACTGGGGAGTTAGTTTTGAGTTCTGAAACTTGCAGTATGGTTTTATTGCAGAGTAACGTCTCGTATCTGTAAACAGTGATGGGGAAAGTCACTTTTAAAAGTAGTGCGTTACAATATTGCGCTACTCCCTAAAAAATAACTAATTGCATTTGTTACTTTTTATACCCTTATGAAAAAGAAGTTTATTCAAGTGTGCTATTAGTATACTTTCAGTATACTTTTTATGTACTTCTCAGGAATATACCTAAAATGATATTTAAGAATACTTCACTTATACTTTTAAGTCTAAGTATATTTGAGCTCTACTTGTGCTCCGTGATCTGTGTTTTCATTGTTATACTCTAGGGGTACTATTGCACTGTATCTTCTGGACAGAATTTCCGAAACACAAGTGAAAAAGAAATTGAAACAACAGATGCTTCCACATGTAATCTAACACAATCGTCAGACATAAAACAGCATCAAAACCATAGATATATAAAACTGTGTAACGTTATGGAATAAAATGTCGACTCATGAAGAGGTAACTGTCAAGCTTTGGGCTTATAGTCTTTTATTTTAGCTTTTTGTTCAAAATGTTGTTATTTTTCATTTATGAAACCACATTCAAGTGTTTATAAAAATGCATGAAGCTACAATAAAATGTTTTTGTTTACAAGCAGATCCCCTGTTCTTTCTTTTGATGTTTTGTATGTTCAGATATTCATATAACAAAATATATACAAATGAATACCTAAATAGAGACATAGTAGTATACTTACAGTATGATGTAAAGTTTACTTAAAGAAAACTTATGAGTATACTTGCAGTATAAAACTACTAAACTAGTTTACTCAGACTATACTTCAAAGTGCACTAAAATGCATAAAAAAGTATTTAATTAGTAAACTATTAGTGCACCTATAAGTTCCCTTTTAGTATACTTGTAGTACAAACTGAAAACATAGATGTAAAGTAGTTTGTACACTTAAAAGTATACTTTTACAGTATATAATAGGAAGTGGGCCAATTTAGTCCCAAGGAGTATTGAAATAGTACACTTAATGGCAGGGGCGCCGCTCACAATTTTGGGCCCTATGACAAAATATGAGGTTGGGCCCCCCCCCTACCACACCAAAGCAGATATCTGGGGGCCCCTAAAGGGCGTGGGCCCTTAGAATTGTCCTAACTTTCCCCCCTTAGCGGCGCCCGTGCTTAATAGTATACTACTAGTACACTGATATTGGTATACTTTTCTGCACAGAGTATACTTAAAAATATACTTGAACTTAAGTATACTTAACCCTCTGGGGTCTGAGGGTGTTTTGGGGCCCTGAAGAAGTTTGACATGCCCTGACATTTGTTGTTTTTTCAGTATCTTAAAAACATTTTAATGGCTAAAGTCTGATTACAAATAAACTTGAAGTATACTTCTTTTTGGTAAGGGTAGACAGTAATGTGTTACATTGGAGAGCTGTCAGTCAATACATGGGAACATAAAGTAACTGCTGTTATATATTTATAATATCAAGTAATTCAAATATTTCTTGTGTAAATTAAAAACTAGTTACTTGAAAAAGCAGTCTGAGTATGTAATTTGCATCACTTGTTATGCGTTACCTCCAACACTGTCTGTAAATATCAATAACATTTTGAATCTCATAAAGTCATGAGCCTGGTGAAATATAGATTGTTTGAAAATATTTGTTACAAATGATCAAACCATGAAAAGACAATTTTTGTTCCACAACAAAGTCTTGGCTGGAGTTTATGAAGTGCATTTGAGTTTTGTGTGGTATAAGCTTCATTCGGTGGGTGAATGGACGGTGGGAGGTCTGTGGGTGTGCCGTTTGAGCCTAACCTTAGTTTAACATCTGCACATCTGGGAACCGCTTCTGACAAGATGCAGAAGTTCAGCACTGCAGTGCAGTAAAAAAATACAATAGAGCCTCAAAGAGCCTCTGTTTCTCTTTCCAACCATCAGCCGGTGCCTACCTTCTGCATCTGAAATATGCTAATTGTTTCCCTTTGAGGCTTTGGTGAGGCACGAAGCCAACTTGTAACAATTCCTCCTAATCGTTTTAACAGATTACACCAACAGAGCTAACACTGAACATCCAATGTTTGGCAATAAGTACTTGATAATAGACAAGTCCTGGCTAACTGCTATTAATGTAAAAGTTTTTTTTTTCTCTTAATGTAAAAGGTCAAGGAATAATGGCTTGGTCCTGCGTGACTCATCCATTACGTTTCCATTACGTCACAAACTCTGAATGTGCTAGTAAAACCCACGCTGCTGGTGGCCGTTTTATCATTGTGTTTGTTTTGGTCCTCAGGCGTGAGTTCCTCATGCATGCATTTCCTCCTGTGCTGGAATGAATATTGAACATGTTGGTCGATGCTAATTTGCCTCGATCACTGTGAAATGCATTTGTTTCTTTCTAGTGCCATGCAGTTGTTCTATTTACAGTCTTTGTTTTGGATGAAGTCTCTTCTGCTGACCAAAGCTGCATTTATTTGATCAAAAATATGTAATATTGTGAAACATTATTACAATTTAAAATAGCTGTTTTCTATGTAAATATCTATTGAACTGTAATTGATTGCTTTGATCGATGCTGAATAATGCTCAATTTTTATTTCAGGACTGAGATAGATTAGACATTAGATAAAACTGGTCAAAACTTTTTTTTAAAAAGCCATTAAAATAGAATAGTAAAATGAACAGTGTTCATAAGTTTGGGGCTGCAATGTTTTCGGTCTTTTCCACTCACCAAGGCTGCTTTTATTCAATCAAATATTCTGTAAAAAATGTGAAATATTATTAAAATGTGAAATAGCTTGTGTGAATACCTGTTAACATGTAATTTATTTCTGTTATCAAAGCTGCATTTTTAGCATCGTTACTCCAGTCTTCAGTGTCACATGATCCTTCAGAAATTATTCTAATATGCTGATCAAGAAACATTTCTGATTATTATCAATGTTGAAAACAGTTGTGCTGCCCAATATTTTTATGGAAACCATGATACATTTTATTTTTTAGCCATTAAACCATTTTTCAAGAACCCAAAATGGTTCTTCTACGGCATCACTGCAAAAACAACCCACTTGAGCCTTTATTTTTAAGGGTGTACTGGTTGAAATGACCCATAAACTACATCAAGCTGACAATAGTTTCCACAAAGTGTTACACAATGGTTTTATTGATTAGATTAGACAGACAAAATATTAGCAAAACCGGTCACCGTTCATTAAAAGATTAAACATTTTTAAAAATCCTTAAAAACAGAACAGTAAAATGTACAGTACTGTTCACAAGTTTGGGGTTGGTAAAAACGTTTTTGGTCTCTTCTGCTCACCAAGGCTGCTTTTATTTGATCAAATATACTGTAAAAATTGTGAAATATTATTAAAATGTGAAATAGCTGTGTTCTGTGTGAATATCTGTTAACATGTAATTTATTTCTGTGATCAAAGCTGCATTTTTTAGCATCATTACTCCGGTCTTCAGTGTCACATGATCCTTCAGAAATTATTCTAATATGCTGATCAAGAAACATTTCTGATTATTATCAATGTTGAAAACAGTTGTGCTGCCCAATATTTTTATGGAAACCATGATACATTTTATTTTTTAGCCATTAAACCATTTTTCAAGAACCCAAAATGGTTCTTCTACGGCATCACTGCAAAAACAACCCACTTGAGCCTTTATTTTTAAGGGTGTACTGGTTGAAATGACCCATAAACTACATCAAGCTGACAATAGTTTCCACAAAGTGTTACACAATGGTTTTATTGATTAGATTAGACAGACAAAATATTAGCAAAACCGGTCACCGTTCATTAAAAGATTAAACATTTTTAAAAATCCTTAAAAACAGAACAGTAAAATGTACAGTACTGTTCACAAGTTTGGGGTTGGTAAAAACGTTTTTGGTCTCTTCTGCTCACCAAGGCTGCTTTTATTTGATCAAATATACTGTAAAAATTGTGAAATATTATTAAAATGTGAAATAGCTGTGTTCTGTGTGAATATCTGTTAACATGTAATTTATTTCTGTGATCAAAGCTGCATTTTTAGCATCATTACTCAGGTCTTCAGTGTCACATGATCCTTCAGAAATCATTTTAATATGCTGATTTGCTACTCAAGAAACATTTCTGATTATTATCAATGTTGAAAACAGTTGTGCTGCCCAATATTTTAGTGAAAACCATCATATATGTGAACCAGAACCACAATACCAGTCTTAAGTATAGCACACGTATATTTGTAGCAATAGTCATGCCAAAATTCATTATGTTAAGTAAAATTGTATATTTAGTAAATTAATATAAAAATAAATATATGAAAAGTTAATTTTTGATTAGTAATATGCATTTGAGATTTTCTCAATATACCATACACCAATGGAAAGCTTATTTATTCAGCTTTCAGATGATTTATAAATCTCAATTTTAGAAATATTGATTTACCTTATGACAGGTTTTGTGGTCCAGGGTCAAATATTTTATTTTTCATGATTCACAGGTGAATAGAAAGCTCAAAAGAACAACATGTATCTAATACACAACTGAGTATTTTTGCAGTGTTTGTAGCTCTTTTATAAATATTCCACATATATTTATATATATATATTTTTTTTATCAAACATTATGCTTTTGGCGCTTTTTAAATAGTTCCAAACAAAAGCTGCTTTTCACTCCAAATGCAATTCTGATATTATCAGATGTAAACGTTCTCACATTTAAAAAAAAACAAACATTACAGTGTATTGGTCTGATGTGTTTTTTTTCTGTTTAAATAAAAATAAATAAATAAAAGACAAAATGAACAGAATGAACAGAGACTAATTATCTGATTATAATTATAGTGCATGTGTTAATCTACATATAATACAAATGCATCATGCAAAACTGATTTTTAAATAATGATTAATTACTATGATCATGGCGGTGCGCCATCTCTTACATTAGACCTTATAGCAATGGGCATGCAGTGTTAATCATTTCTACATGAATTACAGGAACACAGTATAACAGAGCTGAATCTGATACTCGGTCATTAGACCCACTTATTGTTTTTCTACTGGTTGGAAAAATCAGATATATTTAGCATGGCGTTTATTGGGAATCTGAACACTGTGGTATCTTAAACCCTCAAAGATTCCCTTCACTGAGATAAAGAATCATTCTTAAAATGTCAGTGCAAATTTAATCCTATTCACTCTGCGGTCTCCAGAAGCCTGGACCAGTCAAGTGTGCTCATTTTGTTAATCCAAGAACACTCATTTTGGTTCACAATGCTGTTTTTTAGTCCATTTGCACAAAAGCACTACGGGGAATAAGATGTGGATGAGTAATGAATCAGGTGAGGATGAGATTTTACATTTCATTTGGCATTTCATGAGTGCATTTGGGCATTGGCGCAGTCAGTGGAAGACGCTGCGTCTCTGACTTTGCAAGTAGAGATCAGCTCACTGATGCAATTTCACCTCAAGATTTTATAATGGCCAATTACCTCACTGAATTCACAATTTTATTATGATTGTTGTGTTTTGAACTTGAACGGAGTTTGAACTTTTACATCATTTGCCCAACTGCCGAGCGGACCGCAACAGTCCACAAAATCTGAACTTTGTTCATGATGCAATGAGTCAAATGTTTCTAATCACACCATATTAGCCCCTAAAGTCAACACGAAGTGTTCACAGCTGGTTTTTGTTTGTTTTTATGGATCAGGAATGGATTCTGTGTGAAAACTAGTCTCTGTGTAACAGGTGGATGGAGAGGTTGCTTGGATATCAACAGAAATGAAAGTTGTTTCAAAGCTTTGATCATATTTTGATCAAATATTAATTTTTTTCTTCTTTTTTTGCTCTTAGACTAGCATGCATAAATGAAGAGTTCACAATAAGACCAGAAATGAAGTAAAAATGTGAAAAGAGACTAAAAAGGAGCAATTTTTGACTTGAATACTGAAAATGGAAGCATATAATTCTACTATATGGTGCTGTGACTGTGCAAGATCAGCATAAATAAAGCGATCGTTGTATTTTGGAAAAGTATTTTTCCATTAAATGGCTGGGTTCATTTCGAGCATCTGATTTCCATTAATTAGAGTTTCCTGACAGGCTCCCATGTGGCGGCACACAAAATGACTCCAGACTATTTGTCATATTGGGACTTGCTTCCTACATGTTGGCAAATAACAACAGCATCATGATAATGGATACGACTGAAAAACAGAAGCGCTGTATATGAGTTTGTGTTTCTATTGTATGAGGTTGGTAGATGAATATGGGCTGATTTTGTCATAGTGTTCTTCAGCTTGACCTTCAGTCTAGCAACAAAAAGGCTACTGGTTGAAATGACCCAAAAACTATAACAAGCTGACAATGGTTTCCACAAAGTGTTACACAATGGTTTTATTTCAGGACTGAGATAGATTTACAATTAAAAATTGTAAAAATGTATTACAATGCAAAATAGCTGTGTTCTGTGTGAATATCTGTTAACATGTAATTTATTTCTGTGATCAAAGCTGCATTTTTAGCATCATTACTCCAGTCTTCAGTGTCACATGATCCTTCAGAAATCATTCTAATATTCTGATTTGCTGCTCAAGAAACATTTCTGATTATTATCAATGTTGAAAGCAATTGTGCTTCCCAATATTTTAATGGAAATAATAGAAAATGGAAAGCTATTTAAATAAAACAGTAAAATGTACAGTACTGTTCACAAGTTTGGAGTTGGTAAGATGTTTTTTGTCTCTTCTGCTCACCAAGGTTGCTTTCATTTGATGAAAAATACTGTTAAAATTGTAATATATTATTACAATGTCAAATAGCTGTGTTTTGTGTGAATATCTGTTAACATGTAATTTATTTCTGTGATGCACGGCTGAATTTTTAGCATCATTACTCCAGTCTTCAGTGTCACAAGATCCTTCAGAAATCATTCTACACTCTTAAAAATAAAGGTGCTTCAAAAAATCCACAAAGAACCATTCAGTCAAAGGTTCTTTAAAGAACCATTTCTTGCTTTTTTATAATCTGAAGAGCTTTATTTTTGTGAAACAGAAAGGTTCTTCAGATATAAAAGGTTCTTTATGGAACCATTTAGACAAAAAGGTTCTTCTATGGCATCATGAAGCACCTTTTTTTTAACAGTGTAATATGCTGATTTATTATCAATGTTGAAAAAAGTTGTGCTGCCCAATATTTCAATAGAAAGCGTGATGCATTTTATTTTTCAAGCATTAAACCATTCATCCACCAGTCAGAATTTGAAACTTTTACAGTGCAATGGATTTATCTAAGAGTGTATAAACAAGAACAGAAGTGTGATTTACCAGACTAACACACTGAACAAACACTAGGCCAAAAATAGAGGATTAGTATCTGCAATACATCTACATGTAATCCTATTCAAACCCTTTAAAGACAAGTCATTACTTCTGTAATACGTGCCATTGATTCGCCGCCTCTGCGACGCTACGCCGCGTTAAGACTAATGGATCACACTGTGCAATTATCACACGGCGCAGATCATTCATGCCGGTGCGTTCCTCTGCTCTCCAGCGCTATTGGAGGCACGCAAAGCCACGCATGGAGGGGCAAATGAAAATGAAAGTGGCGGGTAGGAGACGGGCGAGCGTTAAATGCCAGCGGTGTGAATAAGAGCGTGTGAAGGAGCGAGAAACACAGATAGCTATTTAACATCCTCTCACAGTCGCTGGCGCTGATTGGCCTTGAATGCTGTAATGACACAGATGTACAAGCTGAGGAAATGCTGGGGACAAAGCCTCGAGTTCACTCGAGCATTAATGCACACCGCAGGAGCACTACGACTGATTATGTATTGTGGAAACAACCATGGGAAACTATTTTTTTTCTCTATGCACGTGTAATGAGGGAATATTTTAAGATTTAGGAGTCATTTCAGATACAGTAGAGGTCGTGCAGACAGTAGTTTTGTGTCATAATAGGAACAATATTATAGTGGCAGTTCTCACTAACAAAACTATTTGACAGCCTGTTACATTTTCAAAGCATTAGGGGTGCAAATTCATGATTTGTTTTGGTTGTGCAAATGGATGGATTTAATGTAGGCTATGATAAACATCAAATCAGCCTAGCATGAAAAGTAGTAAGTATTTTCATCTCTATATTGAAATGGTGATTTTGGTCTGTCCCCATATCAAACATGTTGAGATTCATGTCTGTAATACACAATTCAGAAATTGCTAGTGCATTTCGGAAGCATTTACAAAGAAATGGCAAATACCAGACTGAATTAAACATGGGATTTTAGAGCAGAAAGCCTGAAATGCTATTAACATACTCCAAAATCTTTGCTTTATTTACTACTCCAAAAATATCTGTTACAGTGTAATATTGACATAAATTGTTTAATTATTAGCCCTCTGGTATTGTTTATTTAGAAGTTGCAAAACTGTTGACTGGTCATTAAAAGATTAAACTTATTTTTAAAAAGCCATTAAAATAGAACAGTAAAATGTACAGTACTGTTCACAAGTTTGGGGTTGGTAAGATGTTTTTGTCTCTTCTGCTCACCAAGGCTGCTTTTATTTAATCAAATATACTGTAAAAATTGTGAAATATTATTACAATGTAAAATAGCTTTTTTCTAAGTGAAGATCTGTTACAATGTAATTTATTTCTTTGATCAAAGCTGCATTACTCCAGTCTTCAGTGCCACATGATCCTTCGGAATTATCTTTTATAGTGTAATATTGACATAAATATATCTTTTACAGTGTAATATTGACATTGACATTGACAGCTGTTTAAGTACTGTTTATTTAGAAGTTGCATTTGTGTTGTTTGTGGTTTGTTATTTCATATTACTAAACAATATTTACATCTGAATTGTAGACCATTTATTTCTATATAAAATATGTCATTTTCTAAACTGTCTAAATAACAATGGATGGTTAAATTAACTGAACAATGAATAAACAAACAAACAATGTAAAATTGCTTAAAATTGTAATGTATAAAGGGAATTACTTCATCTGGATTTTCTGTAGCTTGACATAATTTTAATTTATTTTACTAATTTATTGTGAATAATTCATTTAATTAATTTTTACACAAATTTGCAACTTAAGCTCAGTGATTCAAGGATTTTTATTTTATTATCAGTAATTCATTTGATTATTTTTTTCACAAGTTTGCAACTCAAGCTCAGTGATTCAAGTATTTTAATTTCATAAATTTAATTTAATTTAATTGCTGTAATTAATTTGATTATTTTTACACAACTCAAGCTCATTGATTCAAGGAATGTAATTTAATTTAATTTAATTTATTAAAAAAAATATTTTTAATTTTAATTTTATTGTATTGCCAATAACTTATTTTATAAATTAATTTTTACACAAATTTGCAACTCAAGCTCATTGATTCAAGAATTTTTAATTATTTATTTTTTTACTTTGATTTAATAAAAAATTTGAAAAATATTTTTATTTTATTGCCAATAATTATTTTTTATTAATTCATTTTTGCACAAATATTCAACTCAAGCTCATTGATTCAAGGATTTTTATTTAATTTAATTTAATAAAAAATATATATTTATTTTATTTTATTTTATTGCCAATAATTAATTTATTAATACATTTTTTGCACAAATTTGCAACTCAAGCTTAGCGATTCAAGGATTTTTATATCATTTTATTTTATTTTATTGCCAACAATTTATTTTATTAATTAATTTTAAGACAAATTTGCAACTCAAGCTCGGTGATCCAAGTATTGCGTATAAAAGTTTCAAAGTAAATCTTCATTCAGTAATACTCAACGTTTTGTAACAGGGTTGCAAAATAATTTAATTAATCTAAATCAAATAAAAAAATGAATGTTTAAATATTTTTTCATCAGTATTTCCTGAAGGTTCCACACCTGTTTTCACCAACTATTTGTACCTTTTCTCCTTCAAGAACTCTGCATCCGTCTCTCCTCTGCTTAGTGTCTGTTGATCAGGCTTCTTGTAAAGTTGCTTAGAATGCTGTCCAAGGACCTGAGATGTTTTCTTTTCCTTTAGATCTGTTTGGACAGCTGGCCGTTCAGGCTGCTCTGTAAAGACACTGCCGTCCCTGTTAGCAAAGAAGACCAAGATTACTTGCTCTCTGTGCCCTGAATCACAGACCCACACCAACTCCGTCCACATAGATCTCAACTATTTCACCCATGATGAAGATATAGGGTTAAATGGGTGAGATTTACATGCTTATGCTGCCAGATGAATCTTAATATTATTATTTTTTAAACAAAATTGTATCAATTTAATTCACAAATGTTTCCATGTACGTTGTTAATTGACCATATGCACGGATTACTTCCTCGTCTTAAACAAACCAGCTCAGTCATTTCCAGTCAACTGTACTGTGCGGTAATATGAGCATACTTTGCTCATTTTCTCTAGATAATCCATTCACAATCTAAGAAAAGTTTTGTTTGTCTATGAGGACCAAACGTCCATGCATACCAATTTCAAGAATGACAAACGCGAGTTAAAAAAAAGAAAAAAAAAAAAAGCCTGTAAATGGGCTAAAAACGCGTGTGTCACAATATTGCAGGATGAGGAGTGTAGACGATGAGGCAGGACCCAGAGTAAAATAACACTGACATTTATTAAATAAAAGAAACGTAGAACAGGGAGCAAACAAACCAGAAGTAACATATATCGATGGACAAAGGGAGAGTGCAGACTTTAAATACATGAAACAGGGGTGTGGCTAATAAACAAGATAACAAGGATAACGAGGGGGAAGTACAAATATGGGCATAGACTGAACCAACTAAGATTAAACCAAAAGGGGTGAACAAGGACTAAACCATTTACATGTGAAACATCTGACAAGCTGATGGTAAAAAAAGAGCTGTGCATTTAATAATTCAGACTAAAATCAGAGTAACAAAACTACAGCAGGAACAAGTTTGTGTTGGTTATTTAATCGCTTTTACAGTTCAAGATAAAGCTTAAAAGATGTGGTTATTAAATTATATAAAATATTTCAAATTCATATTGAGTGCATTATTTAATTTTTATACCATTAATATTTAACATTTTTAATTTGTAGTTAACTATATATAAGAATTTAAATAATTCACCATTATAGGCTGTTTGTGTCTGAGATTATTTATTTATTTTTTTAATGACTTTCTGCACTTGCTATACTATATACTTCAGTGCGGTTAAGGTACTACAATTTATTATACCAGTAATTTTATAATAAATCAAAAAGCAAGATGTTTTGAAAAAACTAGGGAGTTGAAATGGCAGCCAATGATTGATCCTCTGCTGCCATCTTCTGGTTATATGGGTCATTCCATGTCATTTTCATCTTAAAAAGACGTTGTTTTCTGTAAATTTCCATATCATCTTTATGGATGAAAAGTGAATCTTTGAAGTGAATTTTATTGCACAGCTGTAGAGTTGAAAAATATTAAAGGCTTTAAAATATTACAAGATTTTAAAAATGTGTTCATGACTATGAAGGCAAGTTACTGATGATCAAGAATACGATTAAGATGTCCTTGAAGAGAAGTATCGCCATCTAGCTAACGTTAGCCTAAACACATTATGACAGTGTTTAGCTGTCAGCATTTAAATGTTCAACTATGCAGGTACTCTCATCTGCATTTAAATGATATGTTGTTAAATAATGTGAAACTGAATGTTCATGCCATCATCATTATTTACAATGTTGCAATTATTATTTTTCTCAGTTTCTGATAAGAATGAGGCAGTAGAGGAGTCTCAAGAGTGTCCACCTATATATAGCACACATAAAATGAGCTTCAGCAGAAGTTTATGAGCTGCTTATCATTATGTGGAAGTTAAAGACTGCTCCGTGCATTTGGTCAATTATATAGTGAGTGTCTCTGTAAGGTTACTGATATCAATGTTTGTAAATCTGCTTCTATTAATGGCAGTAAATCAGTTTGTAAATCTGCAGCTTTAATTTTTTTAGTTATTTGTGCCCTTCTATGACTCACAGAATTAAACTTCTCAGATGCTTTTCTCTATATAACTCTCTGTTGTCATGGTGATGTATCAGTCTTCAACATACGAAAGTTACAAGTAACATCATAATCTTTCCATTTTCAACCAGAATGTGAATCACAAGCACTTGCTATATACGTTATAACGTATAAGTACTGTATAAGAAATATTGATAGGAGTGATAAACATATAGTTTAATGTTTAATACAATTTAATAGTGATGCCTTATTGATTAGTCATTTCTGTGATGCATTTAGATGTTTATTTAAAGAAAAAGAAAAAAAATCACTTTTTTCAAGCTTTGTCTTTTGGACCAAACAAAAACATTTACTTAAAACACCTTGTTGTTTTCTTTTCTTCTTCTTCTTCTTCTGTAGAACAGTCCCTCATAAGTCATTCTGGAGGTACAATGCTTGTTTTTATCGGACAGAAGAAATATATTTCAGATTTATTAAGGCACAGATGGAGGATGAAAACAGTGGATGTGAGCCAAGCCGATGTTGTTTGAGTCTGTGTGTATGAGTTTGTATAACAGCCATAGCGTCAGTAAGCGCTTTATGACACAGTCTGGCTCAATTACAGACATTTCTCAGCTCTCAACTGGTAATGTCCAGACTTCCACTGCTCTCTGCATATTTCAGCATCAAATGGGGGATTTTGCTTAAAATTCAGTTAGACATGGCCCTACAGGACAATTTTTCCATGCCCTTTCATCCTAGTAAGACTGTTAATATAAAGACTTTATCATCAAATTAGCACAATCTTAAAAATGAAGGTTCCTTATTGGCATCAGTGGTTCTACGAAGAACCTTGAACATCGATGGAACCTTTCAAATGCAGAAAAGGTTCTTTATAGTCGTTTCTTTAGATTTTTAAAATGTTCTTCAAAATGGTTCTTTTTAGGAACTGTTCACTGAAAATGTTCTTTGTGGAACTAAAAATGGTTCTTATATGGCATCACTGCAAAAACACACTTTTGGAACCTTTATTTTTATAAGTGCAGGACCGACATTTCCTATCCCTGCCTTAGAGTTTTTGATTTTAACAGTACTTAGGTATTTTACGTATACTAAACATAGGCTTAAAGAAGCACCAGTCAAAGAGACATGTCACTGAAAAACTATAATGTAGTGGAGAAGTTGGGGAAAACAGGCAGAGGCAAGGATCTATGTGCAGGTATTTAATGGAAAAAACTAGAATAATCCAAACACCACAAAAAGTACAAAGCACAGAATGACAGGAAAACAGACAACCATTATATTCAACAACTCACAAGGAACTAAAGAAACACTAGGGCTATATTTACAAGCTTAACACCAGCAAGACACACCTGGAAGCAAGACACACCTGGAAGACTAATCAAGGTAACCCAATAGCTAAACGAACTACAAACTGACTACAAACATCATGGGAGACAGAAAGTGACATAAAAGTCCAAAACAAGGCACAGAGAACATAACAAAAACAAGAAAGAGAGCTGATTTGTGAAAAAAGCAATCATGTTCATTTTCTAAAACCAAAATAAAAAAGAACACCTCAAACAAAACAACAACAACAACAACAACAAAACTATATTAAAAAGGTCTCTTCAGTATAACAGATAAATAAAATAATGTTAACCCATTTAATTCCACCGGTTACAATAAATAATAAAAAGGTTTTCATTTATAAAGCTCTAAAAACCTGACTGATGTCTTAGTGCACTTCCTGCAAAAAGTGCACTTCCTGCAGTTTCACATCAATATTGCAGAGGTCACATGACCAGAGCAGTTTATTTCCTGTTTGCACCTTAAGAAGATGATGACTGCATCAAAGCTCCAAAACGAAAGGTATGTTAACATAAAGATATGAAAAAGATTTTTGGTACACATTATCTTTAATATGTCTAGTATTAATGCATGTATTCACATATATTCAGTTTTGTTGAGAGTGGACATAGAATGGGTAAACACTGGGATAACAGTGAATTTAGGTATACATATCAATCCAGTGGCAGTTGTTAGTGAAGATTGCACTAAAATGTTGCAATGACAAAATATTGCACTATATTAAAAGTTCAAATGTTACAAATAAGTTACAATATTGGTAGCACTAATGTAAAAAAATAAATAAATGATATATGTTACAAAAAAAAGTAACAATTTTGAAATACTTCGATGTTTATTTTTTTGTGTGTTTTATCTCAGTGTTGCAAAAGTTTTTTTTTTATTTTTTATTGTTTTTAATGCATACTAGTAACCATAGAATGTGATCAAACTGTTTAAAATAGCAGTTTAAAATAGCTGGGCTAAGATATATATATATATATATATATATATATATATATATATATATATAAGACTGCAGAAATATGTTAATTCAGTACACACATTATCCCACTGGTCACAATTGTGACCAACCATAAAACACAATTTTTCACACACTTTTCCAAAAAATTAAATAAATAAATAAAATAAAATAAAAAAGTAAAATAAATAATTACTGATTATTCTAAGGGATATTTGGATATTATCATGTCTGGGAAAAAAAAATCGTGATTAAACGGGTTAAGTAAAATTAAAAAGTCAAAGCCTTCTTACACTAGATGTGCTGGTTTTTGCTTCATTGCCAGCTACAGTCATGTCCTCATCTCATATATAAAACCCCTGTGATTCACAACTACTTGCTAAGGAACTCACATTCAAGTAAAGTAGCCTTGTGGACAAGTTTGAGTGAGCAAGGACAAAATACAAAAGATACAGTATTTTCCAGGTTTTTCACTTCTTTTGCAGCATAAACTGCTGCAGAAAAAAGTAGATGCCATGAGGCCAGTGGCCGGTGACACACTGGATGCGTGGCGTGAGCGTGGCGTTTCTGATGCGTGTCAGCTGCGTGGCGGCTGCGTCGCGTTTTCTGTGTCTTTACACACCAGAACCGTGCCTGATGCGGCGCTGGCGCGCTGCTGCTGCTGTAGGTGACATAGGGAGGCCTCCGACAGACCAGGCTCTTGTCTTCACGACAACATTTTCAACTTTTTTCACACACCTACACCTTCCAAAATCCGAAAAATGGGTAAGTGGGCTGTCTGTTTATTTCAATAACATTTACAAATTTGTGTAGTTTTAAAGAGCTTATTTAGCCTACCTGATGTTGGACCGTCACTCAGAATACACACTACGTTATTGTAGTGTGTCATATTTTTTTCATTTTTCATTTATAAAAGGCAAGTGCAAGTGCAAGCAGGAGACAGCAGTAAAGTGTGTGCTGGTTGACAAATAATAATGGAGGGAGGGATGATAACCGACCTGAAAAGAAATTTTTTTTATACACCCTGTACCCTCAAACTTCGATTGGACCACATGTAGGCTATCGGTAAGTTGCCTATGTAGGCAATATATAGTAAACCTACCATTATATCATTATCATTTTTATTTAATGCCATGTCAGCAATCTGAGCTATCTTCATGGCAGAAATTCAATTACAAAAACACAAATATCATATAAATACTAAACCTACCATTATAACCAATAGCTGTAGCAACTGAGTCCCATGCCTTCTCCTTTTTTCGTGGATCTTTATAGCAAGGATCCTGTGGATCGTACAATTGTCTGTGTTTCTCCACCTCTTCAATTAACCTGCCGTCGTCCATTGTTGCAAACTCGAAGTGTAGCCTGTGTCAAGTCACGTGATTTGGATCACCCTTGTTCACATATGGGGAGAGAGTTGTGGAAGGCTATACTTCATGTTAATATAAATATAACATAAATATAAAGCCTACTGATAAAGACACAGTATTGACGGCAAAATAGACTGTTTGACAGGTGCAATATTTGAAAATCGATAATTATTTGTATTTTTTTATTTTTAAATTACATATATATCTGAATTTATGTCAACCTATAAACTTTCCAACATCAAAATATCATTAATTAATATGTATTTGTGTACAAAATGACATATAAACATATTTTCCTATTCTATTTTGCCTGGAAACGCTTCCAACACGTTTGCGTGTCGCGTGAAAAATAGGCGTCGGTTCTATTTCTAGCAAGCACGCGTTTTCCGCGCGTCTCACGCAGGCAGTGTGCAAGCTCTAACTTGTTAACATGGGAGCCGAAATAAAAACGGACACGCCACGCAGCTGAGACGCTTACGCCACGCATCCAGTGTGTCATAGGCCTAAGGAGTAAAGAGTACAGTTACAGTGAGGGAATTTTGAAAAACATTATGAATTGATTTGCATTTTAATGAGTGAAATAATTATTTGATCCCCTATCAATCAGCAAGATTTCTGGCTTGTAGGTGTCTTTTATACAGTTAACACGCAGAGATTAGGAGCACTATTCTAAAGGGAGTGCTCCTAATCTCAGCTTGTTACCTGTATAAAAGACACCTGTCCACCGAAGCATCAATCAATCAGATTCCAAACTCTCCGGCCAAGATCAAAGAGCTGTCCAAGGCATGGCCGTAGCCAGCTATGAGGTCACCGAGGTCCGGACGTCGGTCATTTTTTTATATTCAAAAATAAAATGTCAAGCTCTCTGAATGATTATTTAGCTGTTTAAACCACCTCATATCACATTAGTGTTTGCAATTCATGTTGCTGTGAGAAGCTAGCGCAGTGAACGGGGCTTGAGAGCGCGTTGAGTGAGAGCGCGGGTTCAGTCTCCGTTTGTTGCCAGATCCACCAATTATACCAGTTTTTTGACTAGTTTTTCCAATTTAGTGTGACACTTTGGGACGTTTATGAAGTGGAAAGTTGAACGTTCGTGTTAGTGATACATCTGATTTACAAAACACAAGCTTTGAACTTATTTCGGATATCTTTTTCTTTCTTTTTGTAATTGCTTGTTTTTCGTAGCAATATCTGGCAACATTGTACATTCATAAAAAAGTTTATAGACAACCTGTAACTTAATTGCTGACAGGAAGATACCACAATCGGTAAGACAAACGCAGTGATCATCGTTAATATCTGAAATAAATGTATAACACTATCAAAAACAATAGCATAAAACAAATCTGTTTGTTACAGAATAAAATAGGCTACTATTCCAAATAACGTTAACGTTACTGGAAAGCAGGAAGACGTCTCATGCTCTTTAGTTAACTTTAAGTCATCAAAAAACATTAATTAAGCAGTGTTTCTCAACTGGTGAGTAGCAAAAACGTTTTGAGTGGGTCGCGGAGTGTGCAGTCAAAGAAACAATAAACGTAAGTTAATTCTGTTTTTTTTCTGACTGTAGACTATTATTTTGAAAGACGTGCGTGAAAGCGGTTGACTCTTCTATCAGTACCTGAGAAAAACGCTTTTTCCTCATTCAGTATCTACGGTCAAATGAGATGTTGTCAAGTTTTATGTCAGTGTCATTATTCTAACGTTATTTTTATAACTTGTTATAAAATAAAAATTCCCTCAGCTAAAGAAAAAACGAACTTTCCAGTCCTGTCAATCATATTGTGCTCTTTGCGCACACTCTTCAATTACACGTGCAAATTTACCATGGTAACAGACCTTATTAGTGCATTTGTGGGTGTTATTATAGCACAATTCTTAACACCTTACTTCGGACCTCACTAATTTTCAAACCCTGGTTACGGCCTTGGTCCAAGGTTGTCGGAGACAAGATTGTAGACCTACACAAGGCTGGAATGGGCTACAAGACCATCGCCAAGCAGCTTGGTGAGAAGGTGACAACAGTTGATGCGATTATTTTGGTCTGGGGCTCCATGCAAGATCTCACCTCGTGGAGTTTCATTGAGAAATCAGCCCATAACTACACAGGAGGATCTTGACAATGATCTCAAGGAAGCTGGGACCATAGTCACCAAGAAAACAATTGGTAACACACTATGCCGTGAAGGACTAAAATCCTGCAGCGCCCACAAGGTGCTTCTGCTCAAGAAAGCACATGTACAGCCCGTCTGAAGTTTGTCATTGAACATCTGAATGATTCAGAGCAGTGTTGTTTTCGTCAACGATGACGAAATCATTTCGTTGACGCCACTTTTTTTCATGAAAATAATGAGACGATGACGAGATAAAAATGGCTCGTTGATGACTAAAACATGACGAGACTTGTGTGAGTTTTCGTTGATGACACAAGAAGAGACGAAAATGTTAGTGGGTGGTCCGTCAGACGTTTAAAATGCATGACATTTCTGCCTATTGTGCATGCCAATTAAAACCGAAAAAGTATCTGCCGCTATGGCAAGCCGTTTTAGCATTAAATACTCTTTGCCATACTAGTATGGCAAGCCGTTTTAGCATTCTATCCTTGTTTGGTTACGCTCAACACGTCACATTGTTGTCACTCAGACAGACAGACGATTAACCATGATGGCGGCAGTTTGCACACAGGGTGGTCGCAAACGGCGAGAGGACCTATGGGTGTATTTCAAATATATGTCTTTTATGTCTAAAACCATTCCTTCATTATTGTAATTATTGGTGAAAATAGTCGATCCGGAAGCTCACATTGTGTTGAACTATAGATCTGCTATTTTCACAACTTAAGTGACACTACCCAACAGCAAAATTCTTACTGACCTACATTAATTTGTTAAAAGACTTTTTCCCCCTTTTTTGACTAAAACCTTGACTTTTCGTCGACTAAAACTATCACATTTAGAAGTGACTAAAATTTGACTAAAACTAATAAGCATTTTAGTCCAAAAGACTAAGACTAAGACTAAATCTAATCAACACCTATTCAGAGGAGAACTGGGTGAAAGTGTTGTGATCAGAGGACACCAAAATCAAGTTATTTGGCATCAACTCAACCTGCCGTGTTTGGAGGAGGAATGCTGCCTATGACCCCAAGAACACTATCCCCACTGGCAATCATGGAGGTGGAAACATTATGCTTTGGGGGTGTTTTTCTGCTAAGGGGACAGGACAACTGCACCGCATCAAAGGGACGATGGACGGAGCCATTTACCATCAAATGTTGGGTGAGAACCTCCTTCCCTCAGCCAGGGCATTGAAAATGGGTCATGGATGGGTAATTCCAGCATGACAATGACCCAAAACACACAGCCAAGGCAACAAAGGAGTGACTCAAAAAGAAGCACATGAAGGTCCTGGAGTGGTCTAGCCAGTCTCCAGACCTTAACCCTATAGAACATTTGTGGATGGAGCTGAAGGTTCGAGCTGCCAAATGTCAGCCTCCAAACCTTAATGACTTGGAGAGGATCTGCAAAGAGGAGTGGGACAAAATCCCTCCTGAGACGTGTGCAAACCTGCTGGACAACTACAAGAAACATCTGACCTCTGTGATTGACAACAAAGAATTTGCCACCAGGTACTAATTCAAGTTTTGCTATATTAAAATGCAAATTATATAATTATATTTTTTAAATGCATTTTTCTGGATTTTTTGTTGTTATTCTGTCTCTCAAAGTTCAAACAAACCTATCATTAAAATCACAGACTGATCATTTCTTTATCAGTGGGCAAACATACAAAATCAGCAGGGGATCAAAAACTTATTTTCCCTCACTGTACTTATTCAAAAATGTAGTGAAGTAGAGAGTAAAAGTTGCTGATATCTTTGAAAAGATATTCAAGTACAGTAATTAATTACCTCTACTTTACACCTGCTCTGAGATTATATTTTTCATAGCCAAAAGTGTTTAAATAAAAAAAGTGTATGAAAATGATTTTGTGCGGTGAAAGAAAGGTGGAGGATGAGGAGCTGAGGGCATCTCAAGCCATCTGACCCTTTCTCCAGCAGCCGCTTGATTTATAATGAGCGAGAATTAGTGATTCCAGTCTGTTGCCACCGCAGCTTTAGTAGATTAAAAGAAATAATTTATCCACGCGCCGTGAGTCAGCTGGATTAATGCGTCCGTTCACACTGAGAGCTGTTGCCCACAGGAAGCATTACTGACACGCAAAGGACACAAACACCAGCGGATCACTCCTGCTGCTGCTTCCCATGCTCTTCACGGAGACGCGCGATACGCGGGAGAGTAGATTAGACACTGAACAGTCCTGATGTTGCTGGACTGAGTAATGCATGACTGATAGAACATCTGACCTCTGTCCTCCGATAGACTCGTAACACTGAGGGATTCATCACACAAAAGTGTGGAATCAGAGCGGCCGTTTGCATTCAAAGTGCATTCCTGCGGCACCTGTTTTCATCTCCGACAGCGCAATGAATCAAAATTCATGTAGATGGCGTAGACAGATATGTCCCCGTCTGTGGCCTTGCATACAAATAGCCTTCAGAACACTGATTGTGCCAGCTTACTTTAATATGCTTTGCTGAAGACTTTGCTAGATGGGAAGATCAGGTTTCATAGTTAAAATGAGGGGTTTGTACAAAAAAAGTACTTAACTTATAAAATATTATATAAAAATATATGAATCATTTTTAATCATAATATAATAATACTAATAAATGCTAATATTACTAATACATTCTGTGTAGATATTTACTTTATAAAAATATTATATAAAAAATATAAAACAATTAGTTGCAATTAAAAAAATATAAGATATTTACCAGTTCTATAGTATTTTTTTAATATACCAAGAAAAATATAATAAATAAAATAAAACATAATAATAATAATAATTAGCATAATACAGTCTGTCTAGATATTTACTTAATAATATACTTAAAAATATATAAAAAACTAAGTTGCAATTTTAATAAATAAATAAATAAATAAATAAATAAATAATAATAATCAAATTCAAAATAATAAAATACATTCAAAATTTATTTAATAATAAAAATATTATAGAAAAAAAATATATATCGTAAGTTGCAATTTTAAAATGCAATCTAGGCGTTTACTGAAATAATTTCATAACAATTTTATAAAGTATTTTTAAATAATAATATAATTAATTATTATTATTATTATTATTAATATTATTATTATTAATATTATTATTATTGTCTAAATATTTACTTAAAAATTATACAAAACATACATATACAAATAAATAGCAATTTTAAAATGCAATCTAGATATTTACTGAAAAAAGTTCATAACAATTGTATGAATTATTAAATAATAATAAAAAATAATAATAATTATTATAAATTAATTATATCTATATATTTGCTTAATAATTTTTCAAAATGCAATCTAGATATTTACTGAAAGAATTTCATTACAATTTGATAAAGTATTGTTTAAATAATAATAATAATAATAATAATAATAATCATCATCATAATAATAATCAACAAATTCTATTTAGATATTTACTTAATCAAAATATTAAATATAAATATATAAAAAATAGCAATTTTTAAAATGCAATCTAGATATTTACTTAAAGAATTTTAATAACAATTTTATAAAGTATTATTTAAAAATATAATAATAATAATAATAATAATAATAATAATACATCAATACTTTCTATATAAATATTTACATAATAAAAATGTTATATAACAATATATCAAATAAATTGAAATTTCAAAATGCAATCTAGATATTTACTAAAATGATTCATAATTGTATGAAGTATTATTTAAAAAAAATTAAATAATAATAAATCAATAAAATGTATCTAGATATTTATTTAATAAAAAAATTATATAAAAATAAATTGCAATTTCAAAATGCAATCTAGATATTTACTTAATTTAATAAAGTTAAAATTATTATTCTTAATAAACATTGTATAAGGTATTTTTTCACTAAATCATAATAATAATAATAATAATAATAATAATAATAATAATCGACTAAAATGTTGTCATTTATTGGCAATCATTATTTCTGTAATTGTCATAAAATAATATTTACTTATTTAAGATTTTTAAGTTGCATGTATTTAACAAATCTTCTGTGTAAATAGTTTTTTTTTTACAACATTGTATTATAAGGAAAATAGTATGTCAAGCAGATTAAAGTACTAGAATAGTAGTATAAGTCTTATACTGTACTAAAAACATCACATGAACACTCATGAGACAAATAAAGCATGAAATACCATAAAACTACAAAGAAAAACACTTGGGCCATAACAAGGGTAATAATAAATATCAATCATTTTAATAGAGAAACAAACTCATTCTCAACTCACAAGACAACCTCTTACTACACTTGAAAGCTAAATCAGCAACAGTGTAAACAAAACTGTATTTATTATGTTAATTATTCATGACCAAGTGCAGGGACTGAGGTCATTTCTTCACCTTAGACCTGTGTGAACCACAAAAACAGCATCTAACTAAATACAGTCTTACAGTCTGCTTAACCTATTCTATTATTTTCAAAGGCAGACATTATCAACAATACAATGGCTGTTCACAAATTGCTGTATGTGTGCTTTCAGTTCGATAACCTGTGATCTTGAGCTCAAACGTGTCTGGATATATAGACTGGAAAGAACAGACTGAGAGAGAACAAGGCCGATCTCAGCGCTGATGGCAGTAGGTTGAGCGGGATATCAGCCACTGCGCTTACGAGATCAAACAATCAAGCCCACCTATAATGGTTCAGTCTCTTACTGTGAAGGCCAAGATTCAACTGGCCTGGAGTCTGTCTGAGAAGCTCTATATACCTGGAGAAATCTGACTTAACCTCCCCATTCATCTCAATGGCAGCTGCTCGGCAGGAGCAGGACCCCTGGAAGAACAGAGCTTGAACTGAAAGAATCCACACAGTCCAAAGATCTTGATAATGGCAATGAGAAGGTCCATTACGTGGAAGTTCAAAATAAAATAAAATAAAATAAAATAATAAAATAAAATAAAATAAAATAAAATAAAATAAAATAAAATAAAATAAAATAAAAAAATAAAATAAAAGTTAAAATAAATAATTAAATTAAATTAAATGTTAAAAAATCTTAAAAACAAACAAACAAAAAAACAGACAAACAAGAAGAACAGAGCTTGAACTAAAAGAACGCACACAGTCCAAAGATAATGACAATGAAAAAAGTCCACGAGTTACGTGAGTTCTCAAAAAAATATTGAAATTAAATGTTTACAAAATTAAATTAAATGTTAAAAAATCAAATCAAATTAAATGCATTTTTTTGGATAAAATAAAATAATAGAATACATTTACATATAAAAAAAAATCAAGAAGAACAAAGCTTGAACCGAAAAAAAAGCACAGTCCAAAGATCTCGATAATGACAATGAGAAAGTCCATTACGTGAGTTCTAAAATAATATAAAATAAAAGAAAAATGTAAAAAGTAAAATACAGTTAAATGTTAAAAAATATAATAAAATTAAATGTTGAAAAATTAAATTAAATTAAAAATATATAAAATTACATTTACAAAAAAAAAAAAAAAATCGAAATAATAATAATAAAAAATACAATATATATATATATATATATATACATTTTATGGGATGTAAACTAAGTCAGCTTATACAGGCCGGTTATTAGATTATTTGTCAAACTTATATTAGGCTCAAACAAAGAATAGCACATTAAACTTACTCACTTATTCATTTGGATTATATATATACTACTAAATACTAAAATACTAAATTGATAATTAATTAATTTTAATCAAACTACAAATTGTATTGCACATTTAATTTCAGGCATATTTAATAATAATAATAATAATAATAATAATACTCATCATAATAATCATAATTTTAGTAAATGCCTAGACTGCCTAGACTAAAATATTAATCAAATTACCAAAATATTTATATATTAAAAAAAAAATCACTATATTTACAAAATTACATGATATTTTATGTTATATTTTAAACAGATGTGAATTTTTTTTTTATGCTTTTTTAACTGTCTTTTTTATGGCAGAATGCCACATGTAATTAAAACAATGTTTTTTATCTCTTTAAATGCAACATATTCATATTTTTATTATTCAAGGATGCATTAAACTGATTAAAAGTGACAGTAAATGCATTTATAATGTTACGAAAGAATTCTATTTGAAATAAATGCTGTCCTGTTAAACTTTCTATTCGTCTGTGAATCCTGAAAAATAAAAGTATGACGTTTTCCACAAAAAACAACTGTTTTCAACATTGATAATAATCAGAAATGTTTGTTGAGTAGCAAATCAGTATATTAGAATGATTTATTTAAGATCATGTGACACTGAAGACTGCAGTAATGATGCTGAAAATTCAGCTTTGATGGCAGAAATAAATTCAATTTTAATACATATTCACATAGAAAACAGATTTTTTAAATTGTAAACATTTTTCACATTTTTACAGTATTTTTAATCAAGCAAAAGCAGCCATTGTGCTTTTTATTAAAAAAATAAAAATAAAAAATACCTCAAACTTTTGAACGGTATTGTATAACATTGACTCCTGCAGCAGATTGTCAATTATGTTAGACAGACAACTGACTGAAATGACCCTACGCCAACCATCACGGCATTGCAGTCAATCGAATGCTTATTATCCACAATCTGTGTCTAGTTGTGTGTCTCTCGAGATCAACATGGAGAAACAGTCAGCATAATGCGCCTCAAACACAATTGCTCTGGTTCAGAAAGAACAAGCTGTTGCTTTACAATTGTCAGTAAATTACCGGAGCAGCGAGAAACTCGCCATCATCCACCTGACATCTGACTCAGGGCCGCTCCTGCATGCCTAAAGGTAGCACACTAATGAGGGATCATTACAGCTGCGGGAACCCTCCGCGCCGCCATACGCTCATCCTTCTGAGCCCTTTCAGGTGTTTCATGTCAGAATAACAAGTCTTTTCGTTTAAGGTGACATGTTCTGCATGGCCGTCGCCACGTTAGAAATGTCGAGTAAATTAACCAGAATATTTCTCCTTGACAACAAAGAAAGAGTTTGGCGAATAGAAAACGTTTAGAGGGTTTCTGGATCCGTCGGGGTCGGTCATTTGCATCAGATTTTGCTCAGAAATATTGATTTTGTCGTCAAGCAGAAGATCAGAAGGTTTTGGCGCGTCGGCTCAGAGGTTTTGGAGGATATTGAATTCATTTGGCCCTAACTTGACTTGTTAGGTCTGCAAATGTCATCTAATTAGTTTTTGTTGGTGTTTGTCTGAAAAGTTTGGTTTAAGCACTTATTAATATAAATTGGTTTCGACAGACACTGATGCAATGTATAAACAACATCTAAAACAAACCCAAAGACATGCAAGCCTTTGAGATTTGTACTAAATTCATTGAATGGGATTCATGTATTTAAATTAAATTAAACTATTAAATTGTTGAAGGACATTACCTTTAACACTGATTGATGGAATTAATCATTTTATTCACGACGGATGCATTAAATTGATCAAACGTGAAAGTGAAGATATTTATAATCTTCCAAAAGATTTCTATTTCACATAAACGTTGTTCTTTTGAACTTTCTACTCATCTGCGAATCCTGAAAAATAAAATGTATGATGGTTTCCACAAAAATATTGGCAGCACAACTGTTTTCAACTTTGCTAATATTCAGAAATGTTTTTATGAGCAGTAAATCAGCATATTAGAATGATTTCTCAAGGATGTTTTAGTGCCACGTTAAAAAATACAAACAAAAACTGATGATTAAATCAAAGATTATGAGATAGAGGTCATAATATTTTGGGAATAAGGTCGAAATTACAAGAATAAAGTCGAAATGTTTAGAAAATAAAGTCAAAATGTTGAGAATAAAGTCAAAATTCAGATAACAAAGTCAAAATGTTTAGAGAATAAAGTCACAATTACGAGAAAAGTAAAAATTACAAAAATTAAGTCAAAATATTTTGAAAATAAAGTCAAAATGTCAAGAATAAAGTCAAATATTATGAGAATAAAGTCAAAATATTTTTAAAATTAAGTCATAATTCAAAAAATAAAGTCAAAATTACGAGAATAAAGTTAAAATGTTTCGTCAAAGTCTAAATGTTTCAAGAATAAAGTCAAAATTATGAGAGTAAAGCTGAAATATTTTGAGAATAAAATAAAATATTTTGCGAATAAAGTAAAATATTTTGAGAATAAAGTCTAAATAATTTGAGAATAAAGTAGAAGTGTTTCAAAAATAAAGTTGCAAAATTTCAAGAATCAAGTCAAAATTACGAGAATGAACTTAAAATTTCACATCTTTGATTGCATTCATTAAGTCTGTTTGTAGTGTATTTATACTAAATCCGTCGGGAAAAAAAAAACAGCTATTTTAAATTCTAAAAATATTTCACAATTTAACTGTATTTTCAAATAAATGCAGTCTTGGTGAGCACTGAGCAGAAGAGGCATTTCAAAAGCAATACAAAATCATACAGACCCTAAACTGTAGTTTGTGTGTACTTAAATATCTAAAAAGGACTTTTATTGTTTATACTATAACCCTAATAGGTGCATTTTTTAGAATAGAAACTAAAACAACAACTGTATTTATATATCACTCAGTCTCAGAGTGGTTTAGCTATTGTCAACATGTTTGATATTTTAATATTTAGCCAATAGTCCAAAAAGGTGTCCACTTTATGAGCAAATACCTAAATATGGATATGATCAGCCTGAACTGACAAACTTTTTGATATTTTGGGTAAAAATGATTTAACATAACAGCGTTTTGAAGAGAGATATTAAATACTAAAGCTGCTTCTTTCATTCAATCTTATACTTCATGTTTTAAAGCTTTGCGTGAGTAAGTGATAAGTAATCCGCAATCTGTTGTAAATTTAATTTGTTTCAATGATTTATGTGATTACAAACACATTTCCATTTGCTCTAAAAATTTGCAAAAGGACATGAATGATGTTGGCTTTATAAAATACACAAATCTTCTCTCAGAGTGAGCCAATTTGTCTGTAATATTAAACATATTTGTCACAGGATCTTATTAACATGAATAATTTGTTAAGTATGTGTCCTCTGTAAATAACTGCTTTGTACTGGGAATTTTCTGGAAATCTCCATGCAGAAAAACCCATGATTTAATGGGCAGAAAACAGGCAGGAATGAATTGCATGGCTCGTCTGCTGCTTTTAGTTAATTGCCAGAGCTTCTAACAATTCGTTTCAAAGCAGGAGGTGGAGCAGATCGATAAATTTGACCTTTAAGACAGTATTTTCAGTCATTCACAGAGCCAAGCGCAGCACAGCTAATACATCCCAACTGTCTTACTGTCGCTCGTTATCTTCACTGATAATAGCTTATAAACTTCTCTGCGAGTGAACAAACTTCTCAGTCATTTCCAGCACGAGGCTCAGCACGGATCCTGAATGCTCAACATGAGCAGAGAGCCCTCAAAACTCGTCTTTGTCAGTTAGGGATACAGCAGAATGAGTAGTGAATGTTGATGTAAGCGATGTTCTGGGATTCAGAAACAAAACATGAAGATCAGGACACTCGGGTGAAGAGATGTTTGCATACGACTCGTCTGCCACTCCAAAACAAGACTTGTTAAATATGGTTTGTGCTTAAAGTAAAAAAATGAACACTACTTTAATTATGTAAACTGACCTGACAGCAACAACACATTATCATAACAGCAATAAACAATCTTCATTCATATTCATTTCATATTCATATACAAACTATGTCTAACAATGTTATTCATACTTGTAAATTGATGAGGTCTATGACCTTGAAATGAGAGATTTGTAACCCTGGAAATAAGCAGAAAGTTATTATGACATAAATTATGATATAAGGTGAAGCAATATTTAAAATATAACATTATTTATGCTGAATTAAAAAAAGTTAAATATTTACAAATTTATTGCATGCACTATTATTACTATTAATATTATTTTTTACTACTATTTCTACTTTTTTTTTTACTTCTATTACTACTATTTATTGCAAAAAGCAATTTTTAATCACACAAATACAAACCATGTTTTTGACTGTTTTATTTCCTTTTGGTCTTTTTTCTTTCTCTCATTCTTTCATGTATTTATTGACTTATTTTTATTTATTTTTTTACAGTGAAAGGAGTTCAAATTTAAACAGTGTTGATCATCACCATCAGAATTTAAAAATGAAATTATGAGACTGATTTTATTTGTAAAACAAATCCCTCTGATTTTGTGCTTTTTAAAGAGGAAAATCATTTAAATAAAAGCTAAATATAATTCTAAATGCCCTTTATTTATTTTGTTCATGTTTCTTGAGCAGCAAATCAGCATTTTAGAATGATTTCTGAAGGATCATGAGACATTCAGAAATTCAGATTTGATCATAGAAACAAATGACATTTTAACAGATTTTTTAAATTCTAAAAACATTTTATAATTTTTACAGTATTTTGGTTAAATAAGTGCAGTCTTGGTGAGCAGAAGAAACTTCTTTCAAAAACAATACTAAATACATTTTTAAAGTTACAAATTTGTTACATTTACTGTATTACAAGAATTGCAAAAAGTAAATTATATTGTACAAATAAAAACCATGTTTTCAACTGTTCTTTCTTTCTTTGATGTATTTATTTACTTATTTATTTTTACAGTTAAAGGAGGTAAAATTCAGAAAATGTTGATAATCAACATCACCATTTAAAACTAAAGTATAAGAGTGATTTCATTTGGAAAACATTTTTATGAGAGGTTTGCGATTTTTTTTTCTCTCTGATAAGAGGAACTTTAAATAAACCTTACATATATCTGACACAGCTACTGTAAATATTACATGTATGGTAAAAAAAAAAAAAAAAAAAATCTGATGCAGGACAAAACCCACATTTCAATGGAACGATACTAATCTATCTAATTGGGATAATTGTTTATCTATCTTATATAACAGTTCTTACAACAAAAAACAGTAGGTTTTGTGACTGATGCGTTAAAATGAGTAATGGGACACCAAAGTGCACGGTACTCATGGAAAGAGCCGAATACAATTGAGAAAAGAGAGCAGCCCGTAATTGGGTCCTCAAAAGCATCTGGGTCATTCTGGCCATTAGAAGGCCTGGAGAGAATGAATCAAACACATTTAACACAGAGAAATTTGAGAAGATATAAATTACACATCAATTCGTGACGGCAAAATGCAGATTGCAGAAAAGAAAGGGAATGGAAAGGAGGGGGGCAAAGAAAATGTGCAAGAAAAATCATTAGCGTAATGATTAGAGTGGGGAATGGAACAAATGTAGATTTGCTAATGAAGTGCCCCGTTACCCTTTCAGAATCCCCTGCTAAAACCCACACCTACCCTCCGTACAAATGTAATTTTAGCCTGCAATTGAAGAACTATCTATTTATCGTGCAGGTATTACAAACCGGATCATTATAAGGCTGATCTCTGCATGGGATTTAAATGACAGTCTTTATGTTGTGCATACTGAAATATATATGACAGGAAAAATAGAGAGAATTTAAATCAATCATCACTTTTGACTTTTTTAATGGTCTTTTACTTGCCTTCAACTTTGGATTACATTTGATAAGAAGCAATTTTGACATTCAATGTCTGACAGTAATTTGCTCCACCAGGACACCGAGTCGGATCGATAGCAATTCGATTCACAAAACTCGATAAGACCAGAACCCATTATGCAATAGTCAAGAGCCATTCGCTTTTTAATGGTACAGTACAAATCCACGACTCAACAGAAGAGTTAGAGAGATCAGGCTCAGTTCAGTTTCAATAGATTCAATATAATCAAAACTATTTATCCTATATTTTCTATATCAATCGCAACTGTAAAATAATGGGACAAACAGGGTAATCAGGGAGTCAGGAGAGAAATCTGCACAGATCAAGCACCGTTTACAAGCCAAAACAGTCCAAAACATCTCTAAACAATTATGTAGCCGGATTTTGATGTCAGAAACAACAGGAGATGGACTTTTTGGATATTTATTATGGATTATGGACTCGTATTTTAGTTAAAAATGTCTTCATGATGGATTTGTTTCAGCTTTTGCCTTCTCCAGATGTTAATTGATGGACTGGATTGAATTTGTGGATTATTGTGAGGTTTTTATCAGCTGTTTTTGGATGAAGAAACAAACTCATCTACAGCTTGGATGAGGGTGATTCCTTAATTTTACACTGTTTGTCCCATTATTTTACAGTTGCAATGGATGTAGAATATATCTGATAAATTGTTTTTATTTTACTGAATCTCTTAAACCTGAACTGAGCCTATCTCCTCTCCAACACTTTTGTTTTGGCTTGCATTTGTCAAGTCATTCCATCACTGTCTCACCAATGGATCCTCTGCAGTGAATGGGTGCCGTCAGAATGAGAGTCCAAACAGCTGATAAAAACATCACCAACAAACACTTTAAATATCTCCAAATGTCAGTTTTAATCAGTTTAATGCATTTTTGAAGAATAAACTTTTAATAACAATTATACAATTTCTTGGATCCTCTGGAGTGAATGGGTGCCGTCAGAATGAGAGTCCAAACAGCTGATAAAAACGCAATAATCCACACCACTCCAGTCCATCAGTTAACATCTTGATACAAAAGCTGAAACAAATCCATCATGTTTTTAACTAAAATATGAGTCCATAATTCATAATAACGCTTCCTCCAGTGAAAAAGTCCATCTCCTGTTTTCTCTCACATCAAAATACAACCACATATTAGTTCAGAGTTGTTTTGGCTTGTAAATGGTGCATGATCTGTGCAGATTTCTCTCTCTCTCTGATTCAGACCAGACCACTTTTTTCACTGGATGAAGCTTTATATGGATTATAGACTCAAAGTATTTTAGTTCAAAACATCTTAGAGGGATCTGTTTCAGCTTTTGTCTTCTCAAGATGTTAACTGATGGACTGGAGTGGTGTGGATTATTGTGATGTTTTTATTAACTGTTCAGACTCTCATTCTGATGGCACCCATTCACTGCAGAAGATCCATTGGAAAGCAAAGGAATGGAATGAGACATTTTAAAGAAATATATCTAATATATCTAATTGAATTATAAAGTAGTTCATGATAAAAACATCAGCAACAGCATTACTAACAGCAGTACAGAAGAATATTCTGAGAGGGTCACCTTTAACTTCCCACTTCAAAGTAACAGCACAATCTAAAATTGTGTCTCAGCAAGCCTTAGATTTTGCAAGATTTAGATGTAACCATAATAAGAAGCGGCTTTAAAATTAGTATGCGACCGTGAGTCTGCTTGTTTACTTGCACGATATGCTTAGATTAGGCATAATGATGTGGCATTGCAAAAGCAAACAATTCAGTAATCGTCAACCTCGCAGCGGGGAGATTGCGAAGGTCATAATAGATTGTGACAGTTCATTACTTATTATTACCACCAGGATTAATACACGGAGTGCCGGCCGTGGTGCAGCGGCCCGCTTTGCCCCCGAGCCTCCAGACAATCCATTATTTGCTTGATATTTGTGGGAAAATAGGTCACAAAAAAGATGAGGCCCACACTTTCCCGGAGAGGAGCATTACGGTGCGGCGTAATGAAGGCATATTTCTGTTCGGTCTTTACATACAGGCTCAGCTCTGAGACAGACGCGCAAGTGAAGTTGCTGTGTCCACGCTGGCTGAATCTCTGCTTTTTGCTTTTTAATTGAGATTCAGCACTGCAGAAAATTGACGGTGGGTATCTGACACCGTGGGACTGATGACTTGTTGTTCGCCTCTTGAGGAGGATAAATTATTCATGCTGAGAAAAGAGGACAAACAAACAGAATGTGAAAAATAAAGAAAGAAATAAAAACGAGAATTTTTTTTTTTTTTTCAGGGGAATAATATTGATGCAAGTGCACACCAGAGTTGTGTGTACTGTACACACAAGTGTAGTATACTAGTATTCAGATCTGAAATCAGTAAGTCACTTGCATCATTCCTGAATAAATCAATAGTTTTGAACGAATCGGTTGAAATAGTTAATCAATGACTCGCTTATTATGAGAACCTAATGCTTGTTTTAGAACTTAATGTTTTAGTTTTACATTTAAACTATTCTATATTCATTCTGTTTTACATTTGAAATATTAATCTCATAACATTATTTATGCAAAATGTAAATGCATTCATTGCATCTCTGAACTGCATTAAGCATTCTGTATAAGCAAATGCCACTTATGCAGTGTAAATATAAATTTTGGATTTAATATTCATTTTATTTGATTGGTAATAGCCTCAGTGTTCTATTGTAATTGCATTTATTAAATACGTATATTAATCTACACTAAAGATGATGCATGCATTTATTAAGGATAGAAAATGTCCTCTTATAAAAATTAGAAGTGCCTGGAAATCAATTTAGAAAATATTATTCCTTAATGAAAATGGTAATTTTTTTTTTTTTTGTCACCCTAATTCCTGATCACATGGATTTATATTGAAATTACTGGATTTTGTCATGTACAACAGTAAAAGTGACCCAATCTTTATATATTAATATATTTAAATAATTACACATTTGATTGACCCAAAAACACTTAAAAATAAAGGTGCTTCACGACGCCATAAAAGGACCTTTTTTTTGTCTAAATGGTTCCATAAGGAACTTTTAACATCTGAAGAACCTTTCTGTTTCACAAAAGGTTCTTTGTGGCAAAAGAAGATTCTTCAAAATATAAAAAGGTAAGAAAGAGATGGTTCTTTAAACTGAATGGTTCTTTGTGGAACCAAAAATGGTTCTTCTGTCGCATCAATGTGAAGAACCTGTTACGGTAGTGCTGGATGGATGAGACGGAACACGAGATACAAAACAAATAACTACTTTAATAACTACTTGGGTGCAACAGGAAGGAACAATCGGAGAGACATCCACACACATATGACAACATCAAAGACCGACAGTAAACTAAAGACAGAGACAGACTTATAAAGGGTGACTGATAACTATAGACAGGTGAAGGGGATGACGCTAATGAGGACTAAACCAAAGTAAACAGAACGACGGGGGGAGACAATGGGAGAAACCAATGACATAGACAGACCTGAATGTGACAGAAGGTGCGTTCGACTTCATGCAGCGCTGCGCAGACCGATCGGCGGCTGACTTGAAGTAGTGCATGCCGGTTAGAAATTTTGTCCGACTTGAACCGGCGCCGACGCCACGTGACGTTCACGTGTGGCATCAAAGTAACGCGAGAGCGTTTCGAGAACAGCCGGCTTGCTCAGCCAGTGCAGCATTTCAGAAGGGACTGCGCCAGGCTGTGATGACATCACAGCTTCTCATGATTGGCCATATTCACCACATGACGATGATCACGCGTGTTTCGTGCATAACAAATCAATTTGCATGCCATTTCGTAAATAGGTTACGATCTTTTGACTGCAGTACATTTTATTCCCTTAAATTCTTTATATTGGATTTGTGCATAAGTTTATTATTGTACTTTTTTCATACAGACCACTTATAGTATTCAGCTGCATATTTAAGTAATATTTTTTATGGAATAACTAAAATGTCACAGACATTTAATGTAATGTGGTCAACACTGATTGATGCTGAAATCTGTAGTTGCTGCTTCACTTGCATGTGCTGCATTTCTTCCAACAAAAAAGGTATTTCTATAGCTTCCAATTCATCTGCAATAAAGTAGGCAAACGCCACGTGATCTGCCATGTTTGAGGGAGCAACGAGATCTCCAACTTGTCCGACTTGACGGCTCCGTTTTCAACTCCTCCCCGACTGCTTTCGGCTAATCTTGCCGATCGGTCTGCGCAGCGCAGCATGAGCTCGAACACACCTAGAACCTTTCAAAGCACCTTTATTTTTAATTTTGTAGATGGAGAAATTGTAAGAATTTGCACAAGTTAGGTCTTACTGTTTTTGTATCTGTAGCAAAACCTAAACATTATTATAACAGAAAATAACTTATAAAAGCTGTCATTTTCATACAATCAAGTGGTACAATATCATACGTGACGCTGCACCACAAAACCATCATAAGAGTCAGTTTTTTAAATTGAGATTTATACATAATCTGAAAGATAATTAAATGTATGGTTTGTTAGGATAGGACAATATTTGTTTGAGATACAACTATTTTAAAATCTGGAATCTGAGGGTGCAAAAAAATAAATAAAAAATTAAGAAAAAATTAAGAAAATCTCCTTTAAAGTTGTCCAAATTTAGTTCTTAGCATTGCATATTACTAATCGAAAAATTATGTTTGATATATTTACGGTAGGACATGTACAAAATATTTTCATGGAACATGATCTTTACTTATCCTAATGATTAATGATCATTTTAACCCATACAGTGTTGTTGGCTATTGCTACAAACATACCCGTATACCAGCTTATTGTTTTATTATTATTATTAAACTTTCCAAACCAATACATTTTTTCAACAGTGAAATGAGGTAATGGCATGCCCCATTGGATTGTTTTTGTTTTGCCCATTGTCACACTCCTTTGGACTGTCTATGTTTGTTTCTCCCTCTTGTGCCCATATTTGGTTGTTCCTGTTTCCTGTTCTCATTATGTCTTTATTAGTTATCACCTGCACCTGCCAGTGTCTCATTAACCTGTCTATTCATGTTAAAATCAGTTCAGTTTTTTCTTGCCCAATCTAAAGTTTGCTTTGTGTGTTTCTCTGCCTGTCTTGGATTTACCTGTTGTGGTGACCATTAAAAGGATTTATTATTGTATTTCGTTGTGCACCTCCTTCTCTACACACACATTGTGACAGGTAAGAAGTTTAATTTTTTTTTTCAACCTGTTAGGGTTAAAATTTGGGCCTTACTGTATAGTTTTAAACCCCAATTCCTATTATTTTTTATTTTATTTAAATTTTTCATTTTTTTTTTTTTATTGTTTGGTAAAATTTTGAGAAAAATTAATATAAGGTATAGGTTTGGACCAAATTTGGATAAAATTTTTTTCCCCTTAAAGCTTTCATAAGTATACTACATACATTTGCAAAAAACAATTTGCTCGCTCATGTTAGTGAAATTTCAGTCGAATTTCGCAGGCAAAATGTGTCATGATCTGGGCTGTGGGGTTTCCCTCAGCCACCTGAGGTCGCTGTTTTCCCTTCCCTGCACAGCACTTCCTAAGTATTCACGTCTGTTTTGTCATTAACACTGATTCACTCACAGCTGTTCACCATTTGGACTTTTCTATAAGAACTCTCATTTCCCACTACTCTTTCTGGCTGCATTGTTTTCTGTATGGTTTGTTTCTGTGTATTTTGGATATTAGATCTTTGCTCTTGACCGTGTTTCTTGTTTTGTTCAGTTTAAGTTTTGAGTTAATGTTTGATTGTGCCGTGTTGGCCTTTTTGGTTTATGTTTATTTGTGTTTTGTTAATAAATATTCACTAACCTGCTTTTGGACCCAGACCTTCCTTATTCACCGTGACAGAATGCAGCCAGCACAGATGGGTCCAGCGGAGAGTAATTTTTTTTTTTCTTTCGGAGGAGGCGGCATCTTTTGAGGCGGCGTCGGCCGCTCGGTTCGAGGAGGTGATCTACCTCCAACTGGCCGAGATGGAGGCCTGTAGGGCCGAGTCGGCGCGACGGCGTTCCCGCTTTGCAGTGGGGGTGGAGTGGCTCTTCCGTGGGAAGGCGGAAGTGACCACTCCCTCTGTTCCGGACGCGGCGGTGACCGCGCTCTCTGTTCCGGACGCGGCGGTGACCGCTCTCTCTGTTCCTGACGCGGCGGTGACCGCTCTCTCTGTTCCGGACGCGGCGGTGACCGCTCTCTCTGTTCCGGACGCGGCGGTGACCGCTCTCTCTGTTCCGGACGCGGCGGTGACCGCTCTCTCTGTTCCTGACGCGGCGGTGACCGCTCTCTCTGTTCCTGACGCGGCGGTGACCGCTCTCTCTGTTCCGGACGCGGCGGTGACCGCGCTCTCTGTTCCTGACGCGGCGGTGACCGCTCTCTCTGTTCCGGACGCGGCGGTGACTGCTCTCTCTGTTCTGGACGCGGCGGTGACCGCTCTCTCTGTTCCGGACGCGGCGGTGACCGCGCTCTCTGTTCCTGACGCGGCGGTGACCGCGCTCTCTGTTCCTGGCGCGGCGGTGACCGCTCTCTCTGTTCCGGACGCGGCGGTGACCGCTCTCTCTGTTCCGGACGCGGCGGTGACCGCTCTCTCTGTTCCTGACGCGGCGGTGACCGCGCTCTCTGTTCCTGACGCGGCGGTGACCGCGCTCTCTGTTCCTGACGCGGCGGTGACCGCTCTCTCTGTTCCGGACGCGGCGGTGACCGCTCTCTCTGTTCCTGACGCGGCGGTGACCGCGCTCTCTGTTCCTGGCGCGGCGGTGACCGCTCTCTCTGTTCCGGACGCGGCGGTGACCGCTCTCTCTGTTCCTGACGCGGCGGTGACCGCGCTCTCTGTTCCTGACGCGGCGGTGACCGCTCTCTCTGTTCCGGACGCGGCGGTGACCGCTCTCTCTGTTCCTGACGCGGCGGTGACCGCGCTCTCTGTTCCGGACGCGGCGGTGACCGCTCTCTCTGTTCCTGACGCGGCGGTGACCGCTCTCTCTGTTCCTGACGCGGCGGTGACCGCGCTCTCTGTTCCGGACGCGGCGGTGACCGCTCTCTCTGTTCCTGACGCGGCGGTGACCGCGCTCTCTGTTCCGGACGCGGCGGTGACCGTTCTCTCTGTTCCTGACGCGGCGGTGACCGCTCTCTCTGTTCCTGACGCGGCGGTGACCGCTCTCTCTGTTCCTGACGCGGCGGTGACCGCTCTCTCTGTTCCTGACGCGGCGGTGACCGCTCTCTCTGTTCCGGACGCGGCGGTGACCGCGCTCTCTGTTCCTGACGCGGCGGTGACCGCTCTCTCTGTTCCTGACGCGGCGGTGACCGCGCTCTCTGTTCCTGACGCGGCGGTGACCGCTCTCTCTGTTCCTGACGCGGCGGTGACCGCTCTCTCTGTTCCGGACGCGGCGGTGACCGCGCTCTCTGTTCCGGACGCGGCGGTGACCGCTCTCTCTGTTCCGGACGCGGCGGTGACCGCGCTCTCTGTTCCGGACGCGGCGGTGACCGCTCTCTCTGTTCCTGACGCGGCGGTGACCGCTCTCTCTGTTCCTGACGCGGCGGTGACCGCTCTCTCTGTTCCTGACGCGGCGGTGACCGCTCTCTCTGTTCCGGACGCGGCGGTGACCGCGCTCTCTGTTCCGGACGCGGCGGTGACCGCGCCCCCTGTTCCGGACGCGGCGGTGACCGCTCTCGCTGTTCCTGACGCGGCGGTGAACTTTCTCGCTGTTCCAGACGCGGCCGTGACCGCTATCTCTGCGCCTGACGCGGAGGCGACCGCGCTCTCTGTTCTGGACGCGGAGGCGACCGCTCTCTCTGTTCCTGACGCGGCGGTGACCGCTCTCTCTGTTCCGGACGCGGCGGTGACCGCGCTCTCTGTTCCTGACGCGGCGGTGACCGCTCTCTCTGTTCCTGACGCGGCGGTGACCGCTCTCTCTGTTCCTGACGCGGCGGTGACCGCGCTCTCTGTTCCTGACGCGGCGGTGACCGCTCTCTCTGTTCCGGACGCGGCGGTGACCGCTCTCTCTGTTCCTGACGCGGCGGTGACCGCTCTCTCTGTTCCGGACGCGGCGGTGACCGCGCTCTCTGTTCCGGACGCGGCGGTGACCGCTCTCTCTGTTCCGGACGCGGCGGTGACCGCGCTCTCTGTTCCGGACGCGGCGGTGACCGCTCTCTCTGTTCCTGACGCGGCGGTGACCGCTCTCTCTGTTCCTGACGCGGCGGTGACCGCTCTCTCTGTTCCTGACGCGGCGGTGACCGCTCTCTCTGTTCCGGACGCGGCGGTGACCGCGCTCTCTGTTCCGGACGCGGCGGTGACCGCGCCCCCTGTTCCGGACGCGGCGGTGACCGCTCTCGCTGTTCCTGACGCGGCGGTGAACTTTCTCGCTGTTCCAGACGCGGCCGTGACCGCTATCTCTGCGCCTGACGCGGAGGCGACCGCGCTCTCTGTTCTGGACGCGGAGGCGACCGCTCTCTCTGTTCCTGACGCGGCGGTGACCGCTCTCTCTGTTCCGGACGCGGCGGTGACCGCGCTCTCTGTTCCTGACGCGGCGGTGACCGCTCTCTCTGTTCCGGACGCGGCGGTGACCGCGCTCTCTGTTCCTGACGCGGCGGTGACCGTTCTCTCTGTTCCGGACGCGGCGGTGACCGCTCTCTCTGTTCCGGACGCGGCGGTGACCGTTCTCTCTGTTCCGGACGCGGCGGTGACCGCTCTCTCTGTTCCGGACGCGGCGGTGACCGCGCTCTCTGTTCCTGACGCGGCGGTGACCGTTCTCTCTGTTCCGGACGCGGCGGTGAACGCTCTCTCTGTTCCGGACGCGGCGGTGACCGCTCTCTCTGTTCCTGACGCGGCGGTGACCGCGCTCTCTGTTCCTGACGCGGCGGTGACCGTTCTCTCTGTTCCGGACGCGGCGGTGACCGCTCTCTCTGTTCCTGACGCGGCGGTGACCGCGCTCTCTGTTCCTGACGCGGCGGTGACCGTTCTCTCTGTTCCGGACGCGGCGGTGACCGCTCTCTCTGTTCCGGACGCGGCGGTGACCGCGCTCTCTGTTCCGGACGCGGCGGTGACCGCTCTCGCTGTTCCTGACGCGGCGGTGAACTTTCTCGCTGTTCCAGACGCGGCCGTGACCGCTATCTCTGCGCCTGACGCGGAGGCGACCGCGCTCTCTGTTCTGGACGCGGAGGCAACCGCGCTCTCTGTTCCTGACGCGGCGGTGAACTTTCTCGCTGTTCCAGACGCGGCCGTGACCGCTATCTCTGCGCCTGACGCGGACGCGACCGCGCTCTCTGTTCTGGACGCGGAGGCAACCGCGCTCTCTGTTCCTGACGCGGCGGTGACTGCGCTGCACGGGCCTGGCCCGCCGTCCCTCCCCCTGATTTGCCTTCCCCCGTTCCTCCACCCTCCAGACTTGTGGAACGTCTGGGAGCCGTTCCGTGGGGAGGGGGTAGTGTCATGATCTGGGCTGTGGGGTTTCCCTCAGCCACCTGAGGTCGCTGTTTTCCCTTCCCTGCACAGCACTTCCTAAGTATTCACGTCTGTTTTGTCATTAACACTGATTCACTCACAGCTGTTCACCATTTGGACTTTTCTATAAGAACTCTCATTTCCCACTACTCTTTCTGGCTGCATTGTTTTCTGTATGGTTTGTTTCTGTGTATTTTGGATATTAGATCTTTGCTCTTGACCGTGTTTCTTGTTTTGTTCAGTTTAAGTTTTGAGTTAATGTTTGATTGTGCCGTGTTGGCCTTTTTGGTTTATGTTTATTTGTGTTTTGTTAATAAATATTCACTAACCTGCTTTTGGACCCAGACCTCCCTTATTCACCGTGACAAAATGGTCCTTTGTCTATTGTCAATTGAAGGACTATCAAAAGAAAACTCTAAAAACATTGAAAGCCTATAGCTAGTTAATAATTACACATCCAGTTAACCCAGTATTGGAAATCATATACAAAAATCAGCCATACTCTACACTGAAAAAAAAAACAAAAAAACAAAAAAAAACGTAAAATTTATCGTAAAAAATGGTTGTCAAAATTTTACCATAAAAAATAAGGTAGCAATGTTTTAGGTTTTACGGTGTTAACTTAAATTTACATTATAATACTGTAGTTTCATTAACTTTAATAAAGATAATTAGACAATATTATGCAGAGTGTGTTATTGTGTATGGACAACTGACTTCTGAATTCTCTGATATCCTTCATATTCTGTGGCCAGTTCACTGCAGTGATAGAAATTCATCTTTTCCAATAAGTTTAAATTAAAAAATTTACCTTTATAAAGCCAATTTTTTTTACAATGTTCATCATCTTTTGAGTGAATTTCTTACATTTAATCAGTCAATTATAATAATAATAATAATAATATATTACAGCTGTTACCAAACAAATGAAATCAGTATCAACAAATTACAAATGCATAATGTTTTCATATTTGAAACATAAAATGTTGAATACTGATATTTGAAATTACTTTAAAATTTAAAGATACTTTAAATGTGAAATTAAAACCGTCAGTTGGTCGCCAGCAAGTTGCTGTTAATAAGTGAGTCATTACATTGAACCGAATCATTTAAACTGTTGATTCATTCAGGAGAGAAACACCGTAATGTTGCTCTGAGACGCAAAACAGTGCTTGGCTGTGTTTGGAATGATTTTGTTTGGAATGAACTTGAGTCTCATATTGTTTATTGAACTGTATAAACTCAATATCACATTTGTAATCATGCTGATTTTTTTTTAAATGCACTCTTTGTGTGATATTATAACTATATAAAATGATATAAAAATATATACAGTTGCAATCGAAATTATTCAACCCCCTTGACCTGCAAGACATTTTGCTGCAGAGAACACAATTTTGTAAAAGCAACTCAACAAAGGCATCAGTACACAATTAGACAAATGTATAAATACACATTTGAGTCATTCTGAAAACGGAAGCTGATGAATAATAATAATAAAAAAAAAAAAAAAAAAAAAAAAAAAAAAAAAATTGGCTCTAAATGTTCATGTTCAAAATTATTCAACCCCTAAAAGTCAAATTTTGTGCAGAATCTTTTATTCTTTAAAACCAGCAATAAACACTGCCTGTAAGTGCTTTGAAGCTTCTGTCACCTCTCTACTGCAATCTTGGCCCATTCCTCGCCTGAAAAAGCTTTCAGATCACTGATAATCTTTAGTGTTCACTTTGCCACTGCTTTCTTCAAATTCAACCAAATGTTTTCAATGAAAATTAAACCTGGAGACTGAACAGGCCACTCAAGTACATTCCATGACTGATCCCTGAACCAAGCAGAAGTAAATTTTGGATGTATACTTTGGGATGACTGTCCTGCAGAAAAGTCCACTGATCATCAGCTTCAGTCTTTGCACTAAAGGCATCACAATTCTTGCCAAAATGGCCTGATACTTCAAAGAATCCATGATGTCCTTCATACGGTCATGATTTCCACTTACTGCTACAATAAAACACCCCTCTAACAGGACTGGTCCACCCCAAAGTTTGATGATGAAGATGGTGTTCTCCTGCTCATAAGCTCTGCCTTTTTTGCACCAGACATACCACTGTTCCATGGGTCCAAAAAGTTCCAGTTTGGTCAGATCACTCTATAAAACATTCTTGCAGAACTCCACATGTCTGTCTAAATTAATTTTAGCATGTTCAAGTCAGCCTTTTTGTTCTTCTTGGTCAAGAGTGGTATTCGGCAAGATGTCTCAACACGAAGGCCACACTTGTCTAGTTTTCTTCTTATACACTGCATTGAAATGTTTTTCCTCCTTTCGTTGGGTCATCTTACAAGTCTTTGGTTGTACATTGCAGGTTTTTCCTCAGTCGGTCTGATCAAACATTTTATGATATTTTTTGTTCAATACCTTCAAAGGTTTTCTGGTACAACACATTTTAAACTAACGAATAAGGCTGCCAGCTGTGTCTCTAGGAACATTTAATGCCTTGGAAATCTTCATATAGCCTTATTTTCTAAAGTAATAAAATTATTTATTCTCTGTAGCGTCTCTATAGCTTTTGTGAGAGCTCTTTTGACTTTGTCATATTAGCCACTAAAACCTTAGCACATGCATGGGCTAACTGTATGTATGTGTAACAGCACAAGCTAATTCTGTTTTCTAATAGTTTCTAAAGGCTTAATTATGTTTTAGGACAATTTTGTTTCCCACCATACAAATGAGAGACTAAAAAAACAGCAATGTTAAACAGGGGTTGAATAATTATGACAGCTGTGTTATTAAAAAATCCTAGTACTCAAAAATATTACATTATATGTTGACATTATCACTTTTAATATGCCAGTAATCTGTTATAGATGCAATTTTTTTTTAAGTCCTGGATCTTCAGAAAAGCTTGCATTTGTAAACTACTGCAGTCTCTGGAGGGTTGAATAATTTTGATTGCAACTGTAGATTTTCTGCCCCATATCTTTGATTATGTGATCATTCTTCATGCATATTAATAGACTGATTCATGCAGTGAAAGAACACACTCTATATAGGCGGCTGCATATATGAAAAAAAAACACCTAACCCCAAAAAAATTCTAACAAAAGGTTTCTCAGCTGTTTTTTGTAGTATTAGGTGTCCTTAATAACATACTAAAAGTTTACCAAAGTTTGACCACTAGAAAGGTGTCATTTTCAAGATGGCGTCCAAGATGGGCAGAAAACCCTTAAAATATCCTAACTCCTTCATTATTTGACCTAGCCAAGTAATCTTGGTGTCTAACCCAATGTTTTCTGGGTCTATGAATCCATTGGACTCGTCTAAATTGCACTGACATGATTACATACTTATGGAATACATGATGTTGTGAGATTACTGTAAGGTTTTATCTTTGTTTGGGGTGAACCAGAGTTTTAAACGATTTAGCCTATGTCATGTAACTCCTACTCAATACATGTTTTTGGACACATACAGCTTTTTTTTCTTCTAAAACACAGACTTGACATTCAATGTAAAAGTTACTGCACCCAAAAGTTCCTTAAATTGGAGTTGTATAACTTTGATCATAAACAACTCTGAATTAGCCCGAACAGAGGCCTGTGTGTGAACCCTCTAAATGGTCACTTATTTCAAGTTGCTTTAATATATAATTGTACTTGTAATCACTTTCAGGTGCATCTCAATAAATTAGAATGTTGTGGAAAAGTTCATTCATTTCAGTAATTCAACTTAAATTGTGAAACTTGTGTATTAAATAAATTTACTGCACACAGACTGAAGTAGTTTAAGTCTTTGGTTCTTTTAATTGTGGTGATTTGCCTCACATTTAACAAAAACCCACCAATTCACTATCTCAACAAATTAGAATACTTCATAAGACCAATAATAAAAAAAACTTTTTAGTGAATTGTTGGCCTTCTGGAAAGTATGTCCATTTACTGTATATGTACTCAATACTTCTTTTGCTTTAATTACTGCCTTCAGCGTGGCATGGAGGTGATCAGTCTGTGGCACTGCTGAGGTGGTATGGAACCCAGGTTTCTTTGACAGTGGCCTTCAGCTCATCTGCATTTTTTGGTCTCTTGTTTCTCGTTTTCCTCTTGACAATACCCCATAGATTCTCTACGGGGTTCAGGTCTGGTGAGTTTGCTGGCCAGTCAAGCACACCAACACATGGTCATTTAACCAACTTTTGGTGCTTTTGACAGTGTGGGCAGGTGCCAAATCCTGTTGGAAAATGAAATCAGCATCTTTAAAAAGCTGGTCAGCAGAAGAAAGCATGAAGTGCTCTAAAATGTCTTGGTAAACTGGTGCAGTAACTTGGTTTTCAAAAAAACACAGTGGACCAACACCAGCAGATGACATTGCACCCAAATCATCACAGACTGTGGAAACTTAACACTGGACTTCAAGCAACTTGGGCTATGAGCTTCTCCACCCTTCCTCCGGACTCCAGGACCTTGCTCTCATCTGAAAAGAGGACTTTGGACAATGGGGCAACAGTTCATTTCTTCTTCTCCTTGGCCCAGGTAAGACGACTCTGACGTCTGTGGTTCAGGAGTGGCTTAACAAAAGGAATATGTCAACTGTAGCCAAATTCCTGACATGTCTGTGCGTGGTTGCCCTTGATGCCTTGACGCAAGTCCAGTCTATTCCTTGTGAAATGCACCCAAATTCTTGAATCGATTTTGCTTCACAAGCCTCTCAAAGCTGCGGTTCTCTCGGTTGGTTGTGCATCTTTTTCTTCCACTTAACTTTGTTAACATGCTTGGATACAGCACTCTGTGAACAGCCAGCTTCTTTGGCAATGAATGTTTGTGGCTTACCCTCCTTGTGAAGGGTGTCAATGATTGTCTTCTGGACAACTTTCAGATCAACAGTCTTCCCCATTATTGTGTAGCTTAGTGAACCAAACTAAGAGACCATTTTGAAGACTCAGAAAACCTTTGCAGGTGTTTTGAGTTGATTAGCTGATTTGCAAGTCAGCATATTCTAATTTGTTGAGATAGTGAATTGGTGGGTTTTTGTTAAATGTGAGCCAAATCATAACGATTAAAAGAAACAAAGACTTAAACTACTTCAGTCTGTGTGTAATGAATTTATTTAAAGGGGTCATCGGACGCAAAACCAACTTTTACATGTTGTTTGAACATTAATGTGTGTTGGCAGTTTGTGTACACAACCACCCTACAATGATAAAAATCCACCCAGTGGTATTTTTTTAATCTTCAAAAGTAATATCCCCTTTTTAAAATTGGGTCATTCTCAGCTTCTTGTCGCTGTGATGGAACACCAACAGAGGCCACTCCCACGATAGTAGATTGACATGAGCGTCTTACCTTAGATCCGCCCTCACCAAGCTGAAACAGTCTGACTCCGATCGCCATTGTGTGAATCAGGTGCAGAGGAAGACTCTAATTGAGTGATTGAGGTGTTCTGTTGGTGGATGTAATAATGAACATAGCAGTAGTCATTTGCTCCCAACATCTGAGCTGCTTAAGAGGTAGAGGACAAAGTTACTTTCGTTTTTAAAAGGAAAGCGACAATCCCGATCTACATATGCGTCTCTGTTCGTGTGAATCTTAATAATGTGCTCGTTGACAAGTTTCGCCGATAAACACGGCTAAATGCAGCTAAACATGGCTAAACTAAGGCTGTATCCGAAATCGCCCCCTATACCCTCATTCACTATTCCCTACATTAGTCCACTCGTACAGTTCACTTGAAGGAGTGAATAAATACGAGTGAGTGAATTCGGACACTAAGTGCACCGGAAGGACTGCCGCTTTTGCATAGTATTGCTTGCTGTTTAACAATCATTTAAAACTGACAGTTCGAGTAGTAAGATTAAAGGATTTATCTTGAACTATGTCAAGGAATTTACGTATAAACCCTGGTTAAAAAAATTAATAATCACCTTACAACGAATTGGTACCTGTGTTTTACGCTGTATTACGCCATGGACCAGCGCGTTGTAAAATGAACAGATGGATGATTCAGCTGCTGGCGCCATCGTCTGGTGAGTCGTGGGAATTCAGTCGGCGCGCGACTCTCACAGTGCATTATGGGTTATCTCTAGCTGTTGAGCGTACATCGTTTATACACTCGTTTTTGCGGTGCATTGTGGGATTGAATGAGTGCACTCGAGAACGTCCACTATGGTTTCACCACTTAAAATGGCTGTCCCCTCAAATAGTGCACTATTTGAGGGTATAGGGGGCCATTTCGAATACAGCCTAAACATTACAGATCCTAATCCCTCAGCAGAGAGGGGCGGGGCGAGCAGAGCTAATTTGCATTTAAAGGGCCCATGCGATAAAATGAGCTGATATTTTGCAGAGCTGATTTTGACAAGGTAAAAGGGTGTTTTTTTACACTACTATTGAGAATTTTTAACCAAAGTATATTACAGACTTTTCATTAAGACCCTAAAGAATCATATGAACTTGTGGAAAATGGGCATCCGATGACCCCTTTAATACACAAGCTTCACAATTTGAGTTGAATTACTGAAATAAATTAACTTTTCCACGACATTTTAATTTAGATATTTATATTTTAATTTTATAATTTACCTGTATCTATCATGCAAATATGCTAATTAAAATATTACATGGCCAAAACATGTATCAGGCACCAGTATTCCTGGTCAAGGAGGAATACAAAGGAGTAATGGTCATTTTAAGGACCTGGCGGCCGCCATTTTGAAAATGGGGCCTTTCTTGGAGTCAAACTTTGGTAAACTTTTAGTATGTTTTTAAGTACATCTGATACTACTGTAAACCACTGAGAAACCTTTTGTTAGAATTTTTTTGGGGTCAAACCATATTTGCAGCTGACTAATATGCGCACACACTAAATTGGTCATCTTCAAATTGGTCACTTCATCATCAAGTCCTGCATGCATGCATTTCTATTTTTTGCAATATAGTCTATAATGTCATGCTGTCTCACGAGTTTAGTATTTGCGCTAAACCTGTGCGGATTTGGCTTACATGAACTTCCCCAATAAATTAATGAGTGAACGTACACAAAATGTTAATGTCAAAAAGTGTTAATTTTAAACTCTGATTACAACCTATGAAAGTTGTATGTTTTCATGCAATCCAAGTCATAAAATATCATGTAATTTTGGCACAATAAATTGACCACAATAAGGAAAAACATGCATGTGTTAATGTTAAATACTATATATGTTCAGTACTTTTCTGGGCTCAGCATCTTCAAAATTCTGCATCTTAGTCATTGTGGTCCAAAACAGCATCAGACCCCACTGATTTACATTGTATGGACATAAAGCAAACCCTAACATGATACACGACACACTGAAGTATGATCAAAGTTTGTATGGATAGTAATAACTCATTTTCAGCCAAATGGATCTCTTGAGAGCATGAAATGGAGCTGGATTTGCTTTCATGGCATATATGACTATATCCAAATGCACAACCAAAACTTCAAGGCCTCTCAGCCTACATCTATGGTAAGTCTGTGATTGCATGTTGGAAAGCCTGCAGCATCTCTGTCAAAGCTGTTTAGTCAGAATACATTATCACCATGGTAACTGTATGGTAATCTTGTTTACCTCTGTGGTATCGCAGCAGTACCTGTGAGGTCGCTCCGTTGTGATGGTATAATAACAGCGTGACTGCACTGTGGTAGAGCTGGAACCTGCTAACAGCAGCTTTAAGAAGCTAGACAAACACTTGCAAGTGTTCAAACCCAGTACCTTAGTTTCCAAACATTTGACAAGCCCGCCGTTTATCTGTTTTCCTGTCCACAGGTATTCGCTAGATCCAATTTTGAGCTTGAGAAGGTTATTTTCTCCTGAATACTACTAATAAACAACTCACCCAAACACATTAAATGCATATGAGATTAAACAAATATAGTACATTATTTTGATTCAGTATTACTTGCATTTGCACAAAAAAGATTCAAATAAAGGAGTAAACCAAGATGCATGCTAGTGTAAGTCACATTTGTAAACATATTTTGTAAAATTATGCCTGAATTACAAATTGTGCAATAAAAATTACTGCATAAATTGTTTGAATATTTGGTTTAATTTTGCACTCTTTTCTAAGGTGAGACAATGCAGGTGAATAGGGTAAAATATATATAACTAATAGTTATCACCTTATTTAACCAGTTGATTGATTTCATTGATAACTGCAAAAAAAAAAAAAAAAAAAAAAGTTTTAAAAGTTTAAACATGCACATGCGGCATTATTTAATGAAATATGTGTTAATTTGCATACCTTCCTAGAACAAAAATCCAAACCCTGGATCAAGTCAGTTTCAAAATTATTGTTTATTTATTTGTTTATTTTTTGACATTAGAATCAAATTTTTACTGAGGGAATCTCATTTCGTCATGCTATAATTCAGAAAAAAACTGGAAACACTATATTTAAAAAAGAAATTTGGGGAAAAAAATATTGAGCAAATTATATATGAACAAATCCCTCTGTAAAAACCTTCAGGATATAGACGGGAAGAAAAAATGTAAAGTTGGGTGTGTGTAAGTGCTGCTGAAGTGGAAATTTATGGCTCAGTGTAGGAGAAAAAAATATTTTTTGTGAAAACGGCTTTTAAAAATATGCATTGTAATTGAAATCTATTGACACAAATAGATAAAGTGTTTTGTTGGATGTTTTCTTTTCACTAATCTGAAAAGACAAAAAAAAAAAAAAAAAAAAAAAAAAAGTGTTTTTGCCTGCATTGTCTCCCCTTAACCTAATATGAACTAAAATGTTTGTCGACTAAAATCATATGCTATTTTAGTGGCTAAAATGATTAAATGCACAGAATGCAACCTAATGCCACCATTGCAAATACTTTGCTAACCGTAAAACCTTAAAACAATATTTTTGCAAAGGATGCTTTAAAGAAATCTAGTTATTTTCTCATCGGCATACTTTTGAAGGCAAAGTGAGAAATGGCCATTTAGCATTCTGCTATCTGTTGACTATTGTGAAATGCCCATGTCGTTCCACATTATGCTAATTTGTGCTATAACTGCGATTAATCACGTACAATCAAAGCAGGTACAGGGACAACAGAGATTCAGTAATGAAGCGCTTTCCTTAGGGCCCCTTTGCTCAATGAAACGATGACACATGGCAACTGCAGCAAATCAGCCGAAGGATTCATTATGCTGCTAACAGCTCTTATTCATCGCAGCGTCTGCGCACAGGAGCCTTTGTGCTCTCTTAACCAGACGTGTCAAAATAATACGCAGTCCCCTCCCAATCTTCCTCAATGACACTTAGAATATGAATTATGACTGCAGCAACAAAACACTTTGGGGAATATTACAAGGGACCACCACAAATTACAGAGCGTTGCTAGGGCAACATGAAAACAACTTCAGATCAACATGCAACCTGATAAAACCAAATTAAAATCAATCTACAACCTAAACACACACACACACACACACACACTGGTTTACATGTTTTATGGGGACATTCCATAGGCGTAATGGTTTTTATACTGTACAAACCGTATTTTCTATCGCCCTAACCCTACCCTACACCTAAACCTAGCCCTCACAGGAGATTGTGCAAACTTTTACTTCCTCAAAAAAACTCATTGTGCATGATTTATAAGCCTGTTTCCTCATGGGGACCTGAGAAATGTCCCCACAAGGTCAAAATTTACTGGTATTCCTATCCTTGTGGGGACATTTGGTCCCCACAACGTGATGAATACCAGGTACACACACACACACACACACACACACACACACACACACACACACACACACACACACACACAACATTTAGAATTAGCATACATTGTAAAAAACTAAAATTAGCCTACAACCTAAATTAAAATCAACCTAAAAAACAAAAAAGCAACCTACAACCTAAAAGACAATGTAAAATCATGTATAAAACTAGAAAACAACTTAACATCATTCAGCCTAAAATAACAACTGAAACCCCACAACCTAAAAAAATGAAAATCAACATGCAACCTCAAAAATGTAAATAATTAAAACCAACCTACAACCTAGAGACAACTTAAAATCAACCTAAAACCAAAAAAAAAAAAAAAAAAAAAAAGAATTCAACCTACAAAATTAAAACCAACCTAAAGACAACTTAAAATAATTATAAAAAAATTAAAACCAACCTACAAACTAAAAAAAACTACTTGACCTTTAAAAACTACCAAAAATGTAAAAACTTGAAACCAACCTACAATCTAAAGACAACTTACAATTAACATACAATCTAAAACAAATACTTAACCAACCTACAAACAAAAAAACTTAATCAACCTACAACCTAGAAAACAAGGTAAAATCATCCTAAAACCTAGAAAACAACTTAAAATGAATCTACAATCTAATTTTTTTTTAAATCAACATACCACCTAAAAAAGTAAAAAAAATGTAAACCAACCTACAACCTAGAGACAACTTAAAATCAATTTACAATCTGAAAAACAATGTAAAATCATCCTAAAACTTAAAAGCAATTTAAAGAAAACAACTTAAAATTGACCCACAACATAAAAAACCCCACAAATTAAAAGCGACCTACAACATTAAAAAACAAATGTAAAAATTAAACCTACCTAAAATCAACTTATAACCTAGAAAATAACGTAAAATCATCCTAAAACCTTACAAAAAACAATTTAAAATTGACCTACAACCTAGTAAACTACGTAAAATCATCATTTAACCTAAAAAAACAACATACAACCTAGAGACAACGTAAAAATAACCTAGAAAACAATGTACAATCATCTTAAAACCTAGAAAACAACTTAAACTCATCCTACAAACTTAAAAAAACAACAACTTAAAATCGATCTACAACCTAAAACAACAAAATCAATCTACAACCTAGAAATGTAAAAAATTAAAACCAACCTACAACCTAATTTGAAATCAACTTACGACCTAGAAAACAACTTAAAATCAACCTACAACCTAAAAAAATACTTTTAAAAAATCTATCTACACAAAAAACTTAATCAATGTACAAGCAAAAAAAAAAAAAAAAATCAATATACAACCTAAAAAAATCTTAAAATCAAATTACAACTTAAAAAAAATAAAACCAACCTACAACCTAGAAAACAACTTAAAATCTTTAACCTAATCCTCAGTCTACAACCTAAAAAACTAAAGAAAAAAAAGGCAATGTTTGAGACAAACTTGTGCACAAGAAGTAAGATTCGACCCAGTTGTGCTCAGTTTTATTTTGCACGACAGCATTTCAAATTAGTGAAACCCTTTCTTGCTTGTGTTAAACTGTCTGAATCTAGTAACTTAAAATATATATTCTCTGTTGACTTATAATAATGTTGTCTGCCCATTTTTGCCCATTTCTGCCCATTTTTGCCCATCTATCAAGCTCCTTTCATAATGTGAGCAAGAGAAATGTTGGTGTCACGAGAGAATTCATTAAAAAGAGCAGCTCTTACCTCATTTACTCCGAAGTTTTCTAGCTTGATGGATCGGAAAATGCCTGGACCCTTTTCTCTTTGCTTTTCGAATCTCTCTTTATTATTGTTCTTCATATAAGCTTTCATTCGAAGCACATGTCATTCTAATTATGGTATGAATGGAAAAAAAACGTATTTAAAACAATTATGAAGAATCTCTAACCAAATATTGTGAAAATGTGGTTGTTTTGATATTGTTTTAATTAAAAGAACGTAATGTGTTAATTTCCATTTAATTGCCTGAGAAATTACAAAAACATTATTTTAAATTATACCCAAGATTAAAACATAATTATGTTGAATGCCAAACATTTTATTACAGAAAATTGTAAAAATGAAAAAGCATGCTGTAAAAAAATAAACATGCATACATTTCAGTAGCAAGTAACCAAAGCTGAATTGAGTGGTTTGTAAAGTGTTTTTCCTCAAAGTCTTATATTCTGTGGACGATCTCTGGCTGATGAACACCTGCAGATGTTCATTTTCCCGACAGATGTCTCTACACTTCTGTTCCTCTGTTTATTACTCCAGATATGTCCAATTCCATTCCAAAGAAAATGTAAGAGCCCATGTTTTTTATCTTTTCAACACCAGAATTTTACTTGAAGTTCAAATCTGTTCTGAGAAAACCAAATGTGTGTGTGTGTGTGTGTGTACCTGGTATTCATCACGTTGTGGGGACCAAATGTCCACACAAGGATAGGAATACCAGTGGATTTTGACCTTGTGGGGACATTTCTTAGGTCCCCAAGAGGAAACAGGCTTATAAATCATGCACAATGAGTTTTTTTGAGGAAGTAAAAGTGTGCACAATCTCCTGTGAGGGCTAGGTTTAGGTATAGGGTAGGTGTAGGGCCATAGAAAGTACGGTTTGTACAGTATAAAAAACATTACGCCTATGGAATGTCCCCATAAAACATGTAAACCCAAACCCATTTGAAACAAATGCAGATAAAAAAATCAACCTACAACCTAGAAAACTATGTGAAATCTTCTTCAAACCTAGAAAACAATTTAAAATCGACCTGTTCATATGTTACATGTTAAATATGTTATATGTTAAAAAATGAACTAAGATTGTATTGAGGCTCATTTAACTGCAGATATTTTTAAATGGAGCTAACTGTCTGGATGCCAGCTGTTTGGTGGGCGATGTGCATATTGTGAAAAACATCATAATTTACAATTATTAGCTTTTTTAAGCAATTTAGTCCAAAAGTAAAAATATTACATAGTTTTTTTTTTTTTTTTTTTTTTTTTTTTTAGTTGCTCAAGCCTTTTCTTCTTTTCTCTCTTTCTGTTGTTGCCATGACCTATTGCTCTGTTTCTGCTTGAAAGGGTTTTCTGTGAACCAGAATATCATAATAAAAGCTTATTTTTCTCTTTTTAACTTCTTAAAGATGATAACAAAAGCAGGCTTGGTTATTCCTGTGGGCTTCAAACTGAGTAAGAGAGAGTTACTCTCATATGCCGAAAAAGCCATTTGGCATATTGACATCTTCACAGGTAGTTTGTGTACGCAATACAAAATATTTGATTTCACCCAAATCTAGAGAAGTAATTGATGTGCCAGAGGAGTCACAGAGAGGTTAATTCAATTTTGCATTCTTTGGTGGCAGGTGGCACATAAAAATAAAATATAGCATACCATTCAAAAGTTTGGGGTCAGCAAGATTTTTGATGTTTTTTGATTGAAGTCTCTTCTGCTTGCCAACACTGAATTAAAAAAAAAAAATAAAACAGTTAAAATTGTTAAATATTAGAATGTAATTGATTTTCTGTGATCAAAGCTGGATTTTCAGCATCATTACTCCAGTCTCCAGTGTCACATGATCCTTCAGAAGCCATTCTAATATGCTGACTTGCTGCTTAACAAACATTTCCGATCATCATCAGTGTTGAAAACAATTGTTCTGCACAATATTTTTTTGTGGAAACTGTGCTGGTACATTTTATTTTTCATGATTCACAGATTAATAGAAAGTTCAAAAGAACAGCAATTATTTAAAATAGAAATGATCACATT
>NC_133384.1:9931973-9947847 GCF_049309525.1 Garra rufa
AAAGACAATTTAGTCGTTTGTTATTTGCCTAATAAAATGACAGTACAATTTTTAGTTCTAAAAAAGTTTTTGACATGTGGTCTTATAGGTTTGTTAAGCACTGTATAGAGCTACATAGTTTTATAAGGATTTAAACGGAAAATAAACGTTTACACTCTGCCCTTTTTTTATTGCCAACGGCTGCAGCCTGCAAAGTACAACGTGAAAGCGCAAGGCTGACGCTCTGTAGCGAATTCACACATATATAGTGAGGCATTTTAATTTAAGTTGAAGAGACGGGATTTGCGCGACGCACCGCACAGCATGCTCATAGAATCTGGTTGAGTAATATATAGCCGTCAAAATGAAAGCCCACGGGTTCACGCAGTTTGTTGTACACGAGTGGAGCATTCATATGGGCCGTGAGCAACTGAACGGAACGCACATTCATAGAGCGGAATACTGATCAGAGCGTCACACATTGAGCAGTGCGCGCTGAATACTGCCGGGCGCGGCAGGTAGTTTCAGGCGTTTATCTCTTTCGAATCTCTATAAAAATCAGTTGACTGTACACTAGCCTTGCCGCGCCCCCCTTATCATAACTCCGCGCCCCCCCTAGGGGTCGCGCCCCCCAGTTTGGGAACCACTAACTAATTACGTTACTTAGTTACTTTTTATGGAAAGTAATGCGTTATGTTACTTTTGCGTTACTTTGTAAATCTGGGCAGGGCTTGCTTGTTTGTTTTTTAAATAAAAAGTTGTATTTTTGTCAAATGTAAAAGCCTTTTCACACCAAAAGCCTCAGGTTTAGAGAAAAGTAAATTGACATCTGTACAGTAGACCACAGAAAAAACAAATTTAAACTCTTTAGCATTAAAAGGAAAACAAATGTTAGATTTATCTTGAGTAATTTGTTTATTAGTATGGATGAATTGGATCATCGAAGGTCGGCAGCAAAGACATTGGTTAATAAAATGGGATTAAATACATAAAGGATATTTGTATTATTTAACATATTTAATTATCGCAAGTTTGCTTTGAATTTGACGGTTTTTATACATTGAGGAATACTGTATCTGTTTTTTAGTGAGTGAGATGAATTAATGCATGTTCACATTTATTCTAGAAGTAAAGTAACATCTTACTCACAATTTCTCTCAACATGGGGACAGGAGAGCTTTTAATCAATGAATGGGGGGAAAAGTAACTGGTATTACTTATTTGGAAAAGTAACTCCGAAATGTTCTTGTCAATAAAAAGTAATGCGTTACTTTACTAGTTACTTGGAAAAAGTAATATTATGTAACTTTCATTACTTGTAATGCGTTACCCCCAACACTGATCATTAACAACATAAAATTCAGCAGAGAGTCACTTTCCATCTCCAGGAGGAGAAAAAACTCTACAAATGGATTCAGAAATTGAAAATATGGAATTGCATGTTAGAATTAGACATTGTCCTAAACCTCAAAAAGCCGTTGCTCCAGTTGTTCCTGCTTTTCTTCTAGAAGGAGGTCTGAAAACAGCAAAGAACAACACCACATCTGATTCTCAGCTCATGTTCACTAGTAACATCAACCGTGGGCTGCTGACCATTGAGCTTGTTTTGTTGTTGACTCTGTAGCCACAGTAGATCTGCTCACATTAAGATGAACCGAGACAGAGCATGATTCATAACACGGTCATATTACAGGCTGCTCATCTCTTCTTACACAATTTCTTCTTCCCATACCTCTTCTCTTCACTTCCTCTCAGTTCACACCTGCACTTTCTGTCTTTCTTCCTCTTGCTCTTCAGGGTCCTCATTATTCATTCACTCTTGGTTTTCACAAATGACCACATGCTGGCATAGCACACTTGTTATGTTTTTGTGTTATTGAGAAAAATGCATGTCCTATGCATACGGTGATTAACCAGGTGGATATCTATGGAAAGTTGTTTCTGCAACAGAGCAAATTTAGTACAGGGGGAATTGTGACTTTTTATCTCACAATTTGGACTTTTTTTCTTCTCCACATTTTGAGTTAATATCTCATAATTCAGACTTTTGTCTTTTGAAAATTTGAGCATTTTTGCTAGAGAAATACCATGCAAGTGTCTCAGAGCTATGCAAAGAGTGACTATCTGACAGAGTAAGATGCAGCCTGCAGAAGTGACATCTATGGTTGTTGTCACCACTGGAACTATCTACTGTACCCAAAGCACAAACTTACTTGGCTTTTTCCAAGGCCCATATTTACACAATATAGACTTCTGGGAATTCATACTCTGGTCTCATGAGACTAAGTCAATCATTTCAGATCTAACAGTACAGTGAGAAGTGCCTGGTTCCCACAGTGACGTTCAGTGATAGTAAAGCTCTTATATTAGGATATATGAGTGCTAAAGGTGTGAGGGAGTTGTGCTTTATCAGTGCTTTTATGAATTCACACACTACTGTGTGATGTAATACAAAAATCTGAAACTGAAGATGTTATCCTCTCCTCATTCCCTGAGATGTTGGCCATTTTTTTCAACATGAGAAAGAAGATATGCATTCTTCTGATGTGAAAAGTGTTCAGTGGACATGCTTTTCACTCAATCTTAACATTACATTAACACAGCACTCCCCATTAAAGATCAGGGCATTTAAGGAGGTCGTCTTCTAGGAGTTAAACAAGACAGATGTGAAAATTTGTCACAAACTTGTACACTCAGTGCCTAGAAAGGTCAGAGCAGTGTACTTACAGTTCTAGAAGACATACTAAGTAATAGAATATTATACATTTGCCACATTAAATCTAGGGTGTACTCATTTCTGCAATCCTTCGTTTAACAACTAAATTGGCTAAATATTGGTATTTTTTGTTTTTATTAAGTATGTTTAATACATTTCAATATTGCCATCTTTCCATGCATTATATTAGTGATCATTAAGAAAATACATCTTTTATATTTATTTAGAGGTGGTGTACACATTTATGCTGTGCTCTGTATATATAAAACATCTCGAGATGTATTGCCAAATCGATTTCAGACTTGTGATTGAGTGCCCTATAACACACTTTTTCTGAGGTTCATTGGCATTCAACAGACTAGACTCCCTGCTTCCTTCCCACCAAAAAACATTTGGATTATATTTCGCTCTTTGTAAGTTGGCAAAATTGCTCAGTTGGAGTGACACTGTGCTTAAATCCATGAGCTTATTAGCTCATGCTGGTGGCAGCAATCGCATTGTATTAAAGCATTACATTAACCGCACTGCTGGGAAGTTGCTCTTCCATTGGAGTTGTGGCACATGCAAAACCACATGGTGCTCATGGCTGTGGTGGGTGCAGTAAAATTTGTGATAAAACTGCCTACTAATATTTGTACATTTGGTGTTGCAAAGATTTCACAATGCTAAGATAACCAGGTTTCTTATCTGAGCTGATCGGCGGTCTAACAGCATCCATCAATGTCAAAACCACTAAGACAAAAAAGGTGGGAAATGCCAATACTGTTTACAGAATTCCAGCATGTTGCTTCAGTTTTAGCAAACAAAAAGTGAGATGTAAGTTTCTAAACATTTGTTTCACAACTGAATTATGATAAATGTTAACAGGCCGACAGTAATATCCAGGGATTTGTTTGCTGGAAATATATCATTCAGGGTTTCTACAGGTTTTCTAAAATCTAAAAGGCCTTTTTAAATTCAACTAAAGAACATTTACGGAAAAAAAAAAAAAATCAAAGGAAAAACAATACAGCAATATGTTCTCCAAGCATAATGTCAAGGGAGCACACAAAGATTTATTTGTATTTATAGCAATTTCAAAGTAAAAATACAAACTGATCTAATTTACTTTTTTAATAAGTTTACATAAAGTATGTTAAGGCTTGAATACCTCTGTTTTAACCACTTGAGTGTGGAAATAACTTTTACCTTTTGATCAGACCTATTGTATATCTATATACCTCTAAGACACTGTTGTTTGTCCTGAATAGCACCTAAACAACACTCTAAAAATAAAATGAAATACAAGCAATCTCAATCAAACATGGAAAAGAATTTATTGAAATACAATCTTGTAAAAACAGTACACCAGTATGATCAACAATAGGAGCATATGATTCTCTTTTCTTAAGAACCTCCTTCTGATTCTTCAGTTCAATCTCCTGTCCTTGAAATGACCACAAACTATGAACAAAGGTTTGTTCTTTCACTTGAAAATGTCTCTGCCAGTTCTGAATCCGGAAACATAACATGAAAGATATTTTGATATCGTTGTTTGATTTGTATGAGTCGCAGCAGCATACTGTATGCATTGCCCATCACACTTCAGTGTTCATGTTCTTCCAAATACAACCCTTAAGTCATTTCGGTCTGGTGTAATATATTCGAATATTCAATATTGTAATATATTTGAAGTCTGAGTGACATAATTTTGCTGTTTGTGTTTGGTGCTGGCTAAGTGTGATTCGACTGCTTTCATTCCCATCATACTCAACTGGAAATTCTTTTGACATGTTAAACAATAAGCTTGAAAAACATTCCCTATCCATCAGTGGACATGCATTTCACCAATCTTAACATTATTGAGCACCTATGGGGGATTCTATAGAGATACGTTAAGCAGCACTCCCCTATTAACAGTACGGACTTCAACCAACCCACAAACCTTTTGCCTTTTGACCATTTAGGCTGATTATAAACATACCCATTTCTCCAAGGTATTTTTGGCCTTCCAATCCAACTACATATCTAAACATATCTTCTTTGGGGGACTAACAGATGAAGCAGCACATACTGCCATCTACCACGTATTGTTCAAAGAATATTGAGCAACCTAAGCCATGTAGCACAGAAATTATGCTTCATTTAAAATTAAGCACATGCGGAAACAATCCCTCACGAAAATGAATGCCATGATATGAATTTAAGACTTGCTGCTCCGATTTAAGATCTCTTCAGGGCCTTAATTCACGGAAAAGGGATTTAAGACTTTTTAAACAGAAACCCTGGTCATTTCTTGTAGGACAGTAACAGCAAATGGGAAAAAATTTCTTGGACCAGCTTTTCCCATCCTTTCCTGGATATAAACCCAATATAAACTAAATACACAATGCGTTTCAGGCTAAAAAAAAACTTCAAAAAATCTGTATGACTTTCTTCTATGGAACACAAATAGAGTCATTAAAACAATATACCGGTTGCATTAAACTAAAACTTTCAAGCTTAAAAAATATCTCATAAAACTATGATAAAAGTAGTCCATAAGAGTCATTTCAAGTCTTCTGAAGTCATTCGGTAGCTTTGTGTGACGAACAGACCGATTAAGTAAGATTAAGTAAGTAAGTTAGAGCTAATCTTGGCCTCCAGTGAGATATTAACCGCTGGGACCGGATCATTAAGTCAGGGAGCTGAACTCAAGAACCAGATCAGTGCAGTTTGTGAACTGGCTCAAGTGATTCATTGAAAAGACCCGAATCAGATTTCACCATTTCTCCCATGTACGTGATGAAGGAGAGCTGGGGCGAATGCCAAGATTCGGCACCTTAAATTGTGGTCTGTTCCTCTCTCAGAGATTTTCATTTGTCTTCAGATGACTTGGAATACAGCGCACGAGTCAAGGAGACTACAACTGTGATAGTTTTGTGTTTTTCGAGCTGACAGCCTCAGACCCTCACTTTCATTATATTATGAAAAAAGATTTTCTGCAAAAACTTCATCTTTTGTATTCTACAAAAGAAACGGTCATGCAGGTTAAAAATGAACAATAGCAGATTTTTCATTTATGTTTCACCTATTCCTTACACATAAAACAATGTTGCACATGTTTACAACATGTATAAAGCTGTTTTGCTGGCAGAGATTGAATTGTTTCTCCCTCCACATTCCTGTCGGTCCTTCATTGTCCTGTTCTATGAAAAGAAAGACCATTAGCAAAAGCTTCTTTTTTTTTCTTCATGCCTTTATTCTTTACAAACACCTCTATGGCAATCCTGTAGCCACTTATGGACTAGGTCAAAGGATTTAAAAGGATTTAAGTGAATATAAAGAAAGAAATAACAGTAAAAGAACTTCCTAAAAGAACACATTCACTCATAATCGTAAGCCTGACAAAAATGGCTCAATTATTGTCTCTGGTCTTGTCACATTCAGCTATACATTACAGGAATAACTTAATGATATTTTCTTTTTAAAAATGTGAAATTTGACCAAAAAGTAGTTTGTCAGTGTATGCCACTGGATATGGATATGTCACTGCAAAAGTGCTGGTCATTTAACATTTGTAACGTAAAAACAGTCAAATATTATATATAGAGCTACTTACCCAAAGGATAAAACAATAAAATAAAATATTACCTTTATTAAAATAGTTTCTGCCATGGATAAAATAAAATAAAATTGAATTAAATAAATAAAAAAATAAAACAAAATATTTGTGGCAAAAGAAAAAAGAATTGCAAATGGCAAATCTAAAATTCTGAAAAGTCTAAATTGTGAGATATAAACTGGGAACTGCAAGAAAGAAACTCTTTGAGTTTATGTCTCAGAATTCTAAGTTTATATCTTAGAATTCTGACTTTTTAGAAAGAAAATGCTATTCAAAACTGTAAAAAAAAAGTAGTTTACATCTTATTGCTGATGGTTTTTTAACATTTATATCGTAAAACAGCTGTCAAATATTATATTCATATTTATCTTACCTTTACTGAAACAGGTTTCTGCAAAATAATAAAACAATCAAATCAAATAATCTTACCCTTATTAAAAATAATTATAATAAATACATAAAATTCTACCACAGGATAAAACAACAAAACAAATACATTAAAAAAATATATATATAATAATGAAAAAAAAAAAATGAAAATGAAAAAAAAAAAAAAAAAAAAACAGAATTGCAAATGGTAAACCTAAAATTCTGAGAAAAAATTGCGAGATATAAACTGCAAATTGCAATTCTGAGTTTATATCTTGCAATTCAACTAGTTTACATCATGCTGTTGGTCATTTAACATTTGTATCATAAATCACTTGTCCAATATTAACTGTATAGCCCTTATATCTTACATCTGCTGAAGCTTGTTTCTGCCACAGAATAAAAAAACAAAAAAAAACAAAAAAAAAAAAAACGTAAAAAGTTAACTGCAACTTTTTATCTCACTACTCAGAATTGCAAAATGTAAACTTGTAATTGTGAGAGTTTACATCTTGCAATTCTAAGAAAAAAAAATCAGAAACAGGATGAAAACAGGGTTGCAAACAAGCAGAGTTGATGATAATCAGGCGTTAAAAAAATTTGTGGGTATTAAATATTGACGCCAATATAAACTATCACAAAACACATACAAATGCATATGCAATAATGTCAGTCGCAAAAATAATTGTTACCACATCTTTAGTGTCTTTAGCAAATTCTCACAGTAGTTTTTAAAAGCCAAATGAGAGTTTGCACTGATGCAAGCTAGTAAATTACTTCATAAATCTGGCCCTACTGTTTAAAGAGGGTCTGAAATATTTATTTGCACGCACAGTAAAATCTATAGAAGCCTAAAAAGCTGTATAGTCAAAGTTGCTGAGCTGTTCTTCTAGATACAAACTATACTGCAATGAAAATGTTAACCAAAACAGTGTGATTCACCATTATTCCAAAAAGATCATGGGTTTATGTGACAGACATACAGAAAGAAAACTGACTATAAATGTGTATTGATAATATACAGGGATAAAATGTACAAAATAAACTACAATGCATCAGTAGAAGTCGACCGCAGACCCCTAAGCATTAATGAGACACATGTTGTTCTCACAGTCTGTTTACTTTCCTTTGACTCATGCAAAAATGTTTTTTTTTTTTTTTTCAACTTGTGGGCTGCATATGCTTCCCTTTGCTTTTTAATTATAGTTGTGTGTTTTGCTGACTTTAACTTGGATCTGGTGTTTGTATTTGCTCGGCCCAGTATGGCATTAGTTATTTGTCGAGCTGAAAACACACTAAAGTCTTCATCGGAGATCTTCTGACTATATATCATCTGGTGTCTCGTCTATAGAATGACGTCAGCGCTCTTGTACAGACAAAGCAGGAGACATTCATTATTGAGATAATGCTATGAGATCATGAACTGTGAAGCGTCTTTGATGTACTTGTATCAAGCGGGTCCTCAATGACAGATACACTTAAATGTGGTTTGAGGAAGATTGCCAGGACACAGCAGGGTGATTAGCATTTGTTAATACACAGATTTCAGGCAACCCCTTATGTTTGCATTTCAAATCCCGATGAGATGCTGGCCTCCAACGCTCGAGAGTTTATGGATCAAAAACATCTGCCATCTTTTGGGCTTTATCTCAATAGCTTCATTTGATATGCTGATCTCTCTCGCTCTCTTACTGTCTTTGCATGGCATTGACTTAGCCGTCATTGACAAATGAAGTTAGAGGACCACGTTTGTTTCCCAGAAACCGGGGTTGGATTGGATTTAGCCAGCAGAACGCTAGTGATTGACATCAAGTGTCATTACAGCCGAGCGACGCTGGTCGGCACAAATCAATTGTTCTCGGGGGGAGACGCGGGTTACCAGTCAGACGCTGGATTTTCAACAACAGCTGCTACTGTTGCTGCTTTAATTGTTTTGCTTGTCAGTTTTGCCCCGTGTATGCTAAATGAAGGCGATGTAATGAATATTTTACAGAAAATATCAAGCGTTTCCAATCTTACGTGTTGTGATTGCGGTAATGGCTTTGTTATCTGTTTCACAACAGTACGTTTGACGTTTCATAACTGAGAGTTAATTTGATGGAAACCTCAACAGGGTTTCTGTAGGTTACATGAAGGTCAATTTAGGGCTTTAACGCATTTTAGAATAAGAAATAAATTGATAAGCAAACACCAGTCTTGGGGAAAGTTACTTTTAAAAGTAATGCATTACAATATTGAGCTACTCCCTAAAAAGTAACTAATTACGTTACTTAGTTAATTTTATGGAAAGTAATGCGTTACGTTACTTTTGCGTTACTTTTTAAATCTGGGCAGGGCTTGCTTGTTTGTTTTTAATATAAAAAGTTCTATTTTTGGCAAATGCTAAAGCCTTTTCACATCGAAAGCCTCAGTCTTAGAGAAAAGTAAATTGACGTCTGTACAGTAGACCGCAGAAGAAAAACATGTCAACTCTTCAGCGATAAAAAAAAGGAAAACGAATGTTAGATTATCTTGAGTAATTTTTGCTTATTAGTATGGATGAATTGGATCATCGAAGGTTGGCAGCAAAGACATCGGTTAATAAAATGGGATTAAATACATAAAGGATATTTGTATTTAACATTTAATTATTGCAGGTTTGCGTTAAATTTCAGTGTTTTTATTCATTTTGAGGAATACTGTATCTGTGTTTTAGTGAGTGAGATGAATTAATGCATGTTCACATTTATTCTCGAACTAAAGTAACATCTTACTCACAATTTCTCTCAACATGGGGACAGGAGAGCTTTTAATCAATAAATGAGGGGAAAAGTAACTGGCGTTACTTATTTGAAAAAGTAACTCAGATATTTTCTTGTCAATTAAAAAGTAATATGTTACTTTACAAGTTACTTGGAAAAAAGTAATATTATTACATAACTTGCGTTACTTGTAATGCGTCACCCCCAACACTGGCAAACACAAATGTCAATATATTTTCTAAATATAAATTTATAGAAGCACAAGTTTACTTCACGTTAAACTTCAAAGTTAACCCTTAAATGCATACCTCAGGTCTTTAGTGACCCAGAACAATTTTCACTAACCTCTCCCTCTTTCATTTTTTTTCAGTATCCCTTAATCTATTCATTATAAACAATATAACAAGAAAAAATGACAAAATATAAAGGAATATTTGTTTTCTGATTTTTTTTTCTTCTTTTTTGTAAAAAGTGTATAGGGTCGAGAGACCCGAGGTGTGTAATATTGTAAGTGCATTTTTCATGCACAAAAATATGTATATCTGATGACTCAATACATGCAATTAACCTTTATTCCTCGAGGTGGCACTGTTTGGTGGACAATAATGACCTGGGCTGCGTTCTCCGATAACGTTGTCTCTTAGCGTGCTACGAAGACTCAAAAGGTACACCTTAACTACAGGTATACCTTTCCTACGTGTGTTCTCCAAACTATACCTTAGGATATTGCTTAAGGTAAACCTTCTTAAGTGTGACCTTAGCAGGTGCTGTCCATGGTGGAGGTGCTGAATAGGTTGATATCGATGCCTCGGTGATCGGTTGTGCGCGCTTTCCTTCACAGCGGTATAGGTAAAGTATTGAGAAAACAATGTTTTTTTTTTTTTTATAAAGAAGCATTTTAGAAATAGTACAAACTGCATTTATCGGGGCTCATTGAAATATGTACATGCAGAAATACATGTGTATGTGTTTCAACTTATTCTCATCATTTTGCGTACGAATAACACGACTTTGCAATAGCGTGTAATGCATAAGCCAAAGTCCAATTTTGCGTGCATATGATACGCCAATCCTTCCAATTAACTTCAATGGAGAGAGGATGCGTATAAATACCACGCATCATCTTTTATATAGATGATATAAAAGTCATTGAGCATGATAGTTTTGAGAATATGGTTGAGATTATGAATATGAGCCAGATGCTGAATGTACTGTGAAAGTGCGCTTGGTAATGGCGATGGCAAAATCATATGCTCAAATTGAACCCTTCTAAGTTTCAAAAGGTAACAAAATATGCTTTATTTTATTCTTCTGTAATTGTTCCTAAAATATCAAGAGAGTTTTTGTTATTGCAAAAGTTGTAGATCCATCCGTGCTGGATATATAGGTCTGGGTCACTAAAGACCCGAATATGTAATAATGATTGCCGAAACATTCATGCATTTAAGGGTTAAAATAATGAAAAACAATAAAATAATATTCTCTGGAATTGCTCTGAAATAATGCACAAGGAATCTCCATCAAGCATGTTTAAAATAAAATAAAATAAATACATTTGGTCATTAAGAAAGAATCAATAAAATCCCTTTTGTCATTAATAATGTTAGAGGTTTACAGGTCACAAACTATAGTCAAACAGGAACTCATTCAATTTGTTTTTCTTAACCAACATCTCCCCAATCAAATTAGATCTCTAAACCATAGGATTTAGAAAATGTGCACATTTGTTAAGTTGTTCCATGTGCCACTAACACATAAATCACACATACGGCAATTGATCTGGTCTAAGCTGTGTGGAACATAAATTAGGCCTTCTCCTCACTTCAGAATGAAACACAACATTTAAAATACATAGATAAACATAAAAAAAGGAAGTTATACAATATATAAGCTAAACTCTATTTCAGGGCTCTTTGAAAACACTGACATTTCTGATGAGTTGAGTTTAACTGTCAAAAAAGAAGGTATTCTTGGAAATTATGATCTATGTAAACAGCTATGTGATGGCGCTGAATAAAGTTTGTAAAACAATTCACAGATGCAAAGAACAAGATTTGAATGTAATTTGTAGAGCATGTTTCTTTTTAACAATCCTTGAGTTTCAGTCTTTTAAAATAAACAACTAATCATTGTTTCAAGAAAATTAGTGAAAATGTATTACAGGTGCGAGAGCAAAAATCAAAAAAGCAAAGTGTCCTTGGCTCGCCTGAATCGCACAAAATATGTAAACAGCTTCATTCATCATAACGGTCAGTGTCATAATTGCATCTGCCGTTTGCTGGTGACAGCGCTGATATTCAACTGTCCTTGAGTTACTGCGAGAAAGATCACGATAAAAGCACACAGACACAAAGAGTGTGCAAGAAACAATACAAGGCAAGAAAGCACATATCATTGACCTGCTGCACCTTCCCTTCACAAACAATATATGAGTCCCATCCAGGAGTGTTTCAGATGGGAACCGCAATGCAGTTTCTAAGAGTCAAATGAATGACAAAGAGCAAAAGCCTGTTCTTTACCGTATGAGAATATATGTCGTCAGGCCAGAACAACGTGCAAAAATATGTACCTCCTCCACAATAACTTAAGGCCAAAGATTTGCATCACAATGTATCATTCAATGAAAGAAAATCCAGTTTTTACTGTACAAAACACTGGTTTTAGTTAGCTTGCAGTCTTTAATTATATACAAATTAGGGCTGTCAATACGTTAATTTGATGCAATAAATTTAAGAAAAAAACAGGGCATTAATCCAGACCAGTGTGTCATTTTACATTGAGTTTCTGATGAACATGATGCAGGAGGACTGACTGTGTGATCTATTAGAATGCAGTTTTTTGAGTCTAAAATTCAAGATATGAGGGCAAAAACTGACCCTCTTTTATTTATATCATGTGATTATAGTTTAGCAATATCACACCAGCAAGAGTGATTTTTCTTTCCCAATATCCATACCATTGCAAACATCATATTGATTTATACAACAGTTTATTAAACAACACACAATATTGTCCGTTTTGCTCAATTTCACAGATGAGAATAGTTGCAATCAAAGTTAAAGGTGTCATTATTCAATGAATCCATGTTTTTGAATGAATTAAGTAAATAAATCAAAGACTCATTAATAAAGACAGTCATTGCTTTGTTTCTGAATGAATCAGACATCAAATTGAATGAGTGAATAATTAAATGACCCATGTTTTATTTCTTATTGAATAAGCTATTTAAATGAATGAATGTGAGTGAATAATTTACTGACTCGTTCGTAAAAAAGTTACTTGCTTAATTTCCGAATGAATCAAGCATTTAAATGAATCAAGTGAGTGAATGATTCATATAAAAAGATAGTCACTTGCTTCGTTTCGGAATGAATCAGTCATTTAAATTAATAAAGTGAGTGAATAATTCAATGACTCATTTAAAAAGATAGTCAATTGCTTTGTTTCTGAAAAAAAAGATCCATTTAAATGAGTCATGTTAGTGAAAAACTCATTGACTCATTCATAAAGACTGTCACTTGCTTTGTTTCTGAATGAATCGGGTATTTAAATGAATCAAGTGATTGAATAATTCAATGACTCCTTTCATAAAGAAAGTCATTTGCTTCCTTTCTGAATGAATTAGTCATCAGGTGAATGAAAGATTCAATGATTCACTCATTAAGACAGTGACTCATTGGCACGTTTAGTTTCATATTTAGAATTTAATTTTCACATTTCAAATTTAATATTGCTTTAAGAATATTAATGTCCGTTTAAAACCCATTATGCAACTCTAATTTATGCAGTGTAAATGCATTCATGCCACCTCTGAACAGTCTGTGTAAATATAATTAAACACCACTTTTTAGCCTTAATATGTTGTATCAAAATATTTATTTCTCAAGCCGCTTTAGTGAAATAGAGTGCTTTTCTTATTTAAAACAATAATGACGTTATCTTTTCCCAAAATGATGTGTGATTAACTTGGGACATCATGTAATTAGATTTTTTATTTTTTGGCTATATATTCTAAATACTACCACTGACTGTAATTTTCAGATTCCAAACATTGGCTTATTGCTGCCAATCCACTTGTACACATTAGTTTCATCAGGATTTGCAGTCGTTCTGATTTTGTCTTGCATTGTCACATCTCAATCATGTTTAGCTGCACGGGTCAAATCAGCTCTCGTCTCTTTCTCATCAACAGGCAGCGCTGCTGTATAATCAGCCTGACATGCCATCTGTCTGAACGTCACAACCATCTGCAGTGCAATCAGTCCTGCCCCTCATTCTTCAATCCCATAACATTGTGTCACTAATAGCAAGTGTGCGGCTAATTAATGGAATTGTATGAGGGGAATAATCAACAGATGGCACCGCGGAATAAAGGTGAGCTCTCTAAACCAGACTAATCTCATGGGCCAACCCAATTCTGTTGCTCTTTTGAATCAATGCTTCTCGACACAGAAAGCATTAGTTGAGTTTCTCCACATGAGTTTACATGAACAGCGAAGATACGTGTTTGACTGGTTGCGTCTTTGTTTTCTTGCCTGTAAATACAGGCCAGTTTCTCGCAATAAACGAATGCAAATTCATAAGCAACTTAGGCCGGTTGTACAAACAAGTGTACGAAGGTAAATTTAGCTTTTGTGAAGTTGTTATACTCTGTGTGGGGAAAGTCAGTAGGTTTTAGATCAATGCAATTACTAGCATTTTCAGGAAAACGAAATCGTCTCTGGGTAAAAATGACCAGAACACAACATGAGAGTTTACAGAAAAAAAAATTAATCAAATCAATAATTTAAACCAAATCTGATGTGTATTGTTCAGACAGTTGATGTTGCACAGTGTAGCCTACCTCAGTTCTAACTGAAAACCTCGCAGTCTGACAAACATCAATCATAACGGACTAACTAGAATCACAACTAGATTTAAGTCCTCACCCTTCAGAGCAACATCAATCTTTGATTTTATATGCTTCATGGATGTTTTTTGGCCCACATTTATGCCCTATGATAACTTGTTCTAAATTAAGGAGGTATATTAAGCTTTTCTACATCATGTCTTGCCACCTCATTGGATTTACTCAACTAATGACTAACCTTCAGGGTTTCTTCTGGTTTTATGAAGATAAGTTTAAGACTTAAGTCATTTTTGAGACCAAGTATAGAACATTTTAAGGAATAAATTTAAGGGAACACAATATGTCAATACGGTCTTTAAATGGACATAGGAACCAGTAATTTTATTATTATTAAAAATACTAAAAGACAACAGCAGTGAGCCACATTTCCGCACACAGTGTCAGAACAGAAATCCTGGACGTAAAGAAGCATCGCCTGTGGTGATGTTTGACATACCGAGGTCAAACAATGACGACCCTCTTAAACCGGCCATAACTTTGGCGGAGATACAATAGACAAATACGTGTGTGAGGTGTTTGGTGGCATTTAAAGTTCAAAGTCACCATCATGAAGCACAGTTCTCCGTCTCTCATGCTCAAATGACATTTAAGAATTAATTGAAGCACGGAGAATTGTTTTGGCACACTTGGAGCTCAAAATGACCTTATCCTTGAGTAAAGCCTCGGACATAAAAATGTTAATAGAATATCAAAACTACAGGCTACACAGGGTCAAATGAATATCGACATATTATTTAACACAATGCAGATGAAAACAACACTAATAACAGCCTCTCGTTGCTTAGTTCGCAACATAGACAAATAAATGTATTTGTTCGTCCAAAATAAGCCTCTTTGTAAATCTGAGCCTTGCAGGAAAAACAAGTCATGGTGATGTGACATAAGGTGAAGGTTTAGGCGAGGATAACGCCATTGTCTATGTAGATCTGACACTTCCACGCTTCTAAACGATGCCTACAGGTGTATCTACTCTCGCAGCTAAAAGTTGAGGATTTTCACCTCTGTTTCTGAAATAGGGTGAGATGGTTATTTCACATGCACTAGCTAAATCCATCAGCTCAGGGGTTAAGGGAGATTAGAGAGAACTAGGAACACAACAGACCATGAATTTAGCATGAATTAGAAACAGGTGCATGGAGACTGATTAGCTACAGCAATGAGCCAAGTATGTAATGGCTTTTGTGCGTTTCTTTGGTAGTGCGTAATAGGCCTGTAAATTAAGCCCAAAGTATAGTTTTAAACGTACACTGGATAACACTCATCATCAGCACACTATGTCTGTTTTTTCTAACTGCACATACTCTATTCTCTCACATATTAGCCTTGAATTTTTGTGCACTTGTTACAAGCCGAGATGAAACAACAGTAGCAAATGTTTGACTCATGTGAACTCTAAACCAGTACAAGGACATTTGAATTCATAACTTATGGAGAAAAATAGCGCAGACACTGGACAAGGTTAAATCTTTCTAGTATGTATGCATCAAGCATTTGTCTTCATGCAAGCAATACAGTATACTTGAAAAGGCTATACATTTGATAAGAACTCCAAATGTGCAAATTGAAATACTGGGATT
>NC_133384.1:9948347-10040523 GCF_049309525.1 Garra rufa
CTCGCCACCTTGCCTCTTAGATCAATTCAACTCTCATGAAAAATCAATCTGATGAGTGCAAATAAAAATACAATGAATTCCATGTATGTAATCATGTCTGATTAAAACAATTCAATTCACCGTTTAGTGTCAGAAAAGCATGAATGGAGAAAAATGTACACACTTTACACAAATGACCAATCATAATAGACATTTAAATGACGTGAGGTCATTTGCTTCCTTTCTAAATAGACTCCTATGTGAAGATAACTTTGAAACCGAAAAAAGTAACTTTATAACTTTAGAAATCCAAATTACTGAAGGATCTAAAAATGAGTGACAATATTATACACCTGACTTGATCTACGCATAGGTAAGCAGATGTTAGATGTTTAAATGTTTTTAATAGTCTTTATACCACGCTGATAGGCAAGTGTTGCTTCGGTGATAATAATAATAATATGACAGATGGATCTCTCTCCAGATCAAAGTATCTATTTCCTGTGTGGAGAAACTCATCGAAATGCACCTATGAAACCACACTGTACTTGCGCATCTCATGTAAATGTTGTTTTATCTTCACAAAAACAGCAATAACTGAAATTTATGATGTAAGCAATGGATGGATTTCATTGTTATCTCTTTCATGTCTTCTTTTTCAACTTCTCTAAAATTTGGCAAATCCTATTGGCACAAACTAATGCGGGGTTAATTGTAACACACATGGCTTAAATATTTTCACACATGCTAGCAAAACCAAATTTACTAGTTGACATAGCAATAGTGCGCCAAAATTCAAGTCTTTTAAAGATGGTGTTGAATATTTATTTTACCATAAAAGTACATTTCTGGCTGGAGTAAATTTTTAATCTCAGTTTTTAGTATTCATTTAAAACGAGACAAATCTGCTATTATTTTAATCTACAATCTGTTATTTATCAGTTTAGATAGTTTATTAATGCTTTGCAAACCAGCAGAAGACACTAACCTGTTTTAAACTCCAGTCACTGCGTTACAATGTGTCCCACTGTTATTAAACTATGCTACTCTATGACATTAGCGATGTAATTTATGCCATTTACTTTTATGGATTTTAATGAGAAACCACAAGAAACAGGTGAATAAAGACTGACAGTCAATGTTTAATATTCAGAAATTATTATTTCAAGAAATGTAAAGCATTGTGGCTGGTTTATTTGTCTGGTGTTCTATGAGAGCTGTGTATGGAGGGACTGGAATGTTTTTCTGAATGTCTAAATGTGTTTCATCTATTTGTGCACATTGTTTTGAACTCTACTGTACAGCTGTGTGTTGCGATCAGGGCCGTCCTAAGCATGGTTGCGATATATTCATAGTCAAAATCCAAAATTCAATTATTTTTAATTCTTAAAAAGATTAATAATTTTATTTTATTGACAAAATATTATAGTTTGTCATGCATATTTGTTTTCATTTGACCAGATAACATTTGAAGCTGTCATGTGGTAATGTTACAACGTGCCCCTCAGATGTTACAATGTATCCACCTATGGGGCATGTTGTCACATTTCACTTCCTTTTTTTGAGGTAAATAACAAAAAGCATGTACACTGTAATTGTGAAACAAAGCGACATATTTGTACTAGACAAGTTTGAAATTAATGTGGAAAAAAATATATACTCCGAACTACAGGTGGATTTAAACAGACAGAAATTCAGAAAGAGTTCGCTACACTACACATTCACAACCTTCATGTCAAAAGTATATTGCAAACCTTTTTCAAATGAGTCGCATCACTTTACCTCCGTTATGTTAGATATTGTGCGTGAAACAGGATATTCAGTGAGATAATAATGTAACCTAATGTGACCTATGACTAATTCATCCATTAGGAACTGAAGTGAGCATTTCATAGCATCCAGGATCCAGAGCTGAATGGGTTTGCAGTGGCATGTTGAGGACTACTCTCAGAAAAACCACCAACACCCACTCCTCAGAAGATCTTCTGACCAGGTAAGTTGTTGTTAATGTCAATGAGATAGATTTACTAACAGTGGCATAGAGCAGTATATAAAAACTTAGATATGGTAGACTGAGTACATTTGAGACCTGTACCGTTGAAACAACTTGAATAACTTGCACACAGGAACCTCCAGCTGTGATTTTTGCTTTGCATGTGTATTAGAGTTCTCTTTGATTGTGGGGAATTTGAAATGTGTGTCTTTTCACTCCAAAGATTTTGACAAAAGTTATTTTTTCCAAGGTGAGATTTCCACAATGAGTAGCTTATTCTTTTATGATTGTTAAAGTTAACATAAATCATTGCAAACCTTACTCTGTGCTCTAAAAATACACATTTTATGACACTGTGCCATGCAAGGTCTTTCATAATCTAGAGAAATGTGCGAGTATGTCAGTGGGGTACGGTTGAGACACATTGTATATATTGTACCCATATTTGTGTCCTATTGTGTCACATGCTGTTTAGCTGTATAGTGTTATGATAATAGGTTAAATGTCATTCGCACACATGCTACGCTATGCAAAAATGATATTTGTGATATTTCAACTTGAATGTTAAAAGCATACCATGGCATTTTAAGAAATATACAAGGCAGTAAAGTGGCTACAGTTGATGCACCCTTTTTAGGTTGCTATGTATCAGTAAGAGTTCAATCATAGAAAATAAAATGCATATTCAGAGGCTGTGTGTGTTTGTGGACTGGTATTACCTATGTTATGGGGACCAAATGCCTTCATAAGTATAGTAATACCAGTAAATTAACCTTATGGGAACATTTTTTAGGTCCCCATAAGGAAACAAACTTATAATTCATACAGAATGATTGAAAATTAAAAATGCAGAAAGTTTTGAGTGATGCAGATTTAGGGGTAGGGTTATAGAATATACAGGTATGCATATTGTTATTTTATTGTTATGTTTATATTTGTCATATCTTTTCTAGTGTTAATTATGTGTTCCTATTTTGTTTAATGGAATTAAATAAAGCAAAAAATAAATAAATAACCGTAGCAATAAAAGGTTAGCCAGCTTTAGAGCATTAATAATTGGTGTCTCACTGAAAATGCACCTTTTATGAGCTAATTGCCAAAAATATAAACTACTTTTTGCTATAATTTATAATATTTTAGTACATAAGCAAAATAAATATTATGTAAAAATCTCTTTATTTCAGCATGTAGTTACCCCTTCAGTCGAATCACTTCGACGTTACATTGGGATCTCGCCTGAGAGACCGATCACCTCTGAGCCTTATTAAAAAGGCCAATTGAAAATTGGCGAGTGGACGTGCGCGCCGGCCACGCCCCCGTACATACGGGTATATAAGATGGCTGCGCGCACCACTCAGTCAGACTTTTGCTTTCAGAGCCGATGTGTCGAGCCTCTAAACAGCCGAGAAGAGTTCTTCAGAGTTCTTCAGAGTTCATGCTCCCTCCTGCTGCTGCGCTGCCATAACTAAAAGAGTGTTTCACAGAAAGAGCATTGTTTGGCAGCCGCCAGCGCGGTCCCGCGGGCGGCCGTTTTCACGGCCATATAAAGCCTTTTTGCATTCCAGCGAGCAGCCCCGGCGAGTGCATTGCCCCGCGGCGCCTCCCTGGGCAAACCGGGATCACAAAAGAGCAATTTCTAGCGGCCGTTTTAGACGTTCTTTTCAGGATGTCTTTTCGGCCGTGCGTTTCTGGATGTGGTAGTTTCCTCTCCTCAGCGAACGGACATGAGCGCTGCCTCACGTGTTTAGGCTTTGAGCACACTGGGGTGGTGCTCATGAATGGTTCATGCGGTGAAAGCATGACCATGACCACGCTGAAGTCCCGCCGCTCGTTCGCGAGCTGGCTCCCCCCGCCTCCCTCCCGTGGTCAGCCGTTGAGCCGCCTATGCTCTTCGGCCACCGCGGTGGAGCGCGGGGGGGGACATTCAAATTACAATAGACAGCGTTCCGCCGGCTCAAAAAGCCCTGCGGACCTCTCTATCTCAGCGCGGTCCCGTTGAGTTTCCGCAGCAGACGCTTCCCCGCCTGGCGGGCTGAGCGTCTCCTTCGGTGCTCCTGCAGAGGATGAGATGTCTGTCACAGCATCAGAGGGAGAGTCAGACGGTGACACATCTCTTCCCGCGGCGCGGCGCCCACCCTTGGTCGCTGCCCCCCTGGAGGTTGATGTCGAACTGTCGGCTATGCTTCTCCGGGCAGCCGGGGGGGATCGGTTTGAAGGTTCCTCAGGGGCCCGGCCGATCCTTCTAGGCTGGACGACTGGTTCCTGGGGGGGGCCCGGCGGCAGCGCCGCGCTCCCCCCCGGTCCCGTTCTGACCGGATGTGCATGAGGAGCTGACAAAATCTATGGCGCCCTATTCATTTGACGCGCTCTCCAGCTCCTCTCCCCTCGCCACTCTCCATGGCGGGGCAGCCAAGGGGTACGTGGCGGTCCCCCAGGTCGGGCGCGCCATCGCGGTGCACCTTTGCCCGCGGGCGCGGCCGCCTGGTGGGGCCCTCCGCGTCTCCCTTTTAGGGCATGTGAAATTCTTCCGCCCTCATCGGCTGGGCCTTTTCTGCGCCCCCCGACACGCTGCCCCGCACTGCAGGCCATGGCAACACTGCAAAAGTGCCAGGTGCAAGCACCTTAAGGCCTGCACGAGAGTGGTCCTGACCAGGGGGTACTTGAAGAACTCCGCGCCGCCACTGACTTCGCCCTTCGGGCTACTAGGTCGCGGCGTGTCCCCTTGGTCAGGTGATGTCCACCTGCGTGGTCCAGGAACGCCACCTATGGCTGACTCTGGCCCGGATGGCAGAGGCCGACAAAGTTCGCTTTCTCGACTCTCCCATTCCCCAGAGCGGCCTATTCGGCGACACCGTGAAGGGTTTTTGCTCAGCGGCGTCGAACGTATCGCCGGCCCCCAAAAGCCTGCGATCCTCCGCCCATCAGCATACCCCGTCGAGATGCCAGAGCAGTACGCCTCCCCGTCGTTCGGGCTGGGCATCTCCTCTGGCGCTCCAACGGTCCAGAGGCAGACGGAGGCCGTCCAACATATCCTGCCCCGCCGCGAAGTTACCATTCCGCCGCCTGGGCCCCCGCCTCCGCCTGCCCGTCGCCGAGGGCGTCCCCCCGCAGCTCCGTCCCCTGCTGAGCCACACGATCCAGGCTCGCAGCCGACGTCGAGCCGCCCGTGGGAGAGGGACGCCGCTCGCCTCTCAGGGTCCTGCGACGGAAGACCCTCGCAGGCGAGCTTCGAAGCGTCCCTGATGCGAGCACCCCCGGAGGTGGAGAGAGCTACTCTGTCGGCACTCCCGCTGGAAGCGGGACTTAGCCGGTCATTTGAAATCACAGAAAGACCCAGCCTTCTCACCTCTTTCCTTCCTGAGCAGCACTTCCACTCCTCGGAACCAGACTCGGGACCGGATGTCGCCAGCGCGGGAACCAGGGAAGTAGGTAAGCACTGCTTAGTGCAGTTAGACACTTCTCCAGGACGTTTATCCTTCTGGGTTTTGTCTCCTTCCCTGTCTTTCCCCAGGCTGCCCCACCACGGTCACGCCGGTCAACGTTCCCTTGATACCACTACACTGGTTGATACGGACGGTACGGCCCGGCTCCAGGCGTCCGCCCAGACTCACAGGTACCCCTTACATTCTTTATTCAGAAGCAGGTGTGCCTCTGTTCTGCCTGCGGAGGTCGCGTTCCTACTGGCGAAGGACGCGATCCAGCCTGTCTCTCCAGCCGGGACGAGGTCGGGGTTTGATAAGTGTCCTGACTTCACGTGTCCAGTTAGAGTGGTGGGTTAACATCCGCCCTGGATGGAGCTCTGTTCCGATCCCTTCTTAGGCTGTCGGCACACATGCTCACGACGACGCACATACAAGTATGTTTCCGTCTCCAGGGCTGGGTTGCAGCCATCTGCCTGAAGGGCACCCGCTGTCGCGTCTCGATCTTCCCCGGCGCACACCCCTTCGGCGGTCTGCCCCGGGGATCGAGCGCTCAGCGCGAGGTGCGTCCATTTGGCTAGTCCCTCTCCTTCCTGCCTTCTTAGGCCATGGGAGCTCCCCTGTCCCCTCTTCGGCAGACAGGTATTCGCGTCTTCAACCGTCTCTTCGACTGGTGCTTTACCAGCCCACTCGTGAGTTCCGTTGTGCGAACATTGGGACCTGGTGCCTCGGCACCCCCGCCATCTGGTTCTTCAGGCCAACCGAGGAAATTCGTTTCCTCGGTCGGGAGCCCGACTCGGTCCTCAAGACAGCCCGCCTTACTACCAAGAGCGCGCAGTCAGTGCTGTAGTTCCTCAGGCACAACACAGCGGTTCTCTCAAACTGAGGCTCCTGGGGCACATGACAGCTCTAGCCGCTAAGAGCCGCTAAGCTTGTTCATGTGAGACCGCTTCAGCACGATCGAGTCCCATGATGGGCATGGCATCTCGGCCCACTCCGGACTGGCGTTTTCCCGCAGTTTGGCCGACAAGCCAGCCCGTGGCTTACCGCGGGTTGGGTTGCCATGTACGACAGAGGCTTACAGCCTCTCCATCTGCTCCCAGGGAGTACGTGGCAGATTTTGCTACTTGCCATTCACTTGAAGCAGGTAAACTCAACCGTGCAGCCTATCGGCTCTCACGGCAGTCCACCACCTGCAGGATGGCGACTCCACCCCGTGACGCAGCTAGTTTGGAGCATATCGGTAGGCCAGCCACATCCGCTCGCCCCCGATTGCTCTCATTACCAGCTGCCTCTTTCAGAGTAGCGCTGGCACTTAGCTGACCTCCGGGGCCCAAGTACGCCCTTCCCCAGCGAGCCTCCTTGCACAGACTCTGTGCAAGTCCAGGGAGGACGAGGAGTAAGTCTGTTGGTTGCGCTACAAGAATGGCCCACCCAGGCTCAGGTCTAGTAACCGTTCCCTCGCGGCAGTCCCTCCCTGTAGGGCACGGGATGACACCCAGACCTCTCCGGCCTTCGCAGGCCGTGATACAATTATCACTCAGTACCGAGCTCCCTTGACTAGGCAGGCTCGCACTGAGATGAGGTCTATTTGCTGGCTTTCCACAGAGTTACACGGTTGCAGTATGCTTCCCTTCCTGCAGGAGAGTTGAGCGCAGACTGTCCCCTCACTCTAAGTATATGCCGCTGCTTCGCCGCATATCACATGCAGTAGATGGAGCTAAGTAGGTAAGCATTCACTGGCCGTGAGGTTTCCCAGAGGTGCCCAGAACGCACCCCACACCCTCTTGGGGCCTTTCCGTCGCCTTCAGAGCCGCGGGACGCTCCAATTGAGCCACTGGCCTCAGTCGAGCTAGCATTCCTGTCATCAAGACAGCGCTCCTGTCCGCCCTGGCTCCCGTTAAGAGGGCAGGAGACCTACAAGTTTTCTCTGTCAAGTAACGCCTCATACCCTCTGGGACCCCCCCGTCGCCCTTCGGGGCCGCGGGGTGCTCCTCAGGAGCCTCGGGCCTCAGTCGAGCTAGAATTTCTGTCAGTAAGACAGCACTCCTGACTGCCCCGGCTTCCTTTAAGAGGGTAAGTTACCGACAAGCTCAGGTTCCTCAGAGGTGCTTAGCACGCACCTCATACCTCGTGGGCCTCCCCGTCGCCTTTCAGGGCCGCGGGTCGCTCCGTTGGAGCCACGGGCCTCAGTCGAGCTAAAGTTCCTGTCATTAAGATAGCGCTCCTGACTGCCCTGGCTCCCATCAAGAGGGCCTACAAGCTTCTCTGCCAGCAAAGTGTGTCGAGAATTCGGGCCCGGCGTTCTCCACGTTACCGTCGAGACCCCGGCTCGGTGCCCAAGGTCCCCACCACGCCTTTCCGCGACCAGGTGGTAGACCTGCAAGCTCTGCTCTGGAGGAGGCAGACCCAGTCGTGCGATGTAGTGTCGTTAAATATGTGAGACTGAATCACTCGGCACTTCAGCCGCACCAGCAGCTTCATCTGCCTCGGGATTCGCAGAAAGGGAATGCTCCCCGAACTGAGGTTGGCTAAATGGTGGTAGATGCCCCTCCCTGTTATACCCAGGGACAGCCGTGATCCTTGGTTCATGGCACCTCACCAGCAGATGTAAAAATCGGAAGCTGCGGGCTGGGCGACACCCTACCTTCGCTTGGTTCTCCAACCTTGCGTAGAGGCCGTTCTCCCGTGTCCTAACTTAGGGACTCTCAGGCGAGCGGGAAGACCGGCTGGTGTCGGCTTGCTGCGCCATTCCCACGTGGATCCGTGCGCTATTTCCCAGTATGTTCCCTCCGGCGAACCCTGGGTCCTCCTGCCCCGCAGTCAGGGCTAGGCGCGGAGTAGTCCTGCACTGTGATCCTGCCTGGGTTTCCTTCGCCCCGCAGGTTGTGGCTTAGTTTTTTATTATTCCAGCGGAGGAGACCGCTGTTTCCCTCGTATATCCCCAAAAAACTTTTTATGGATATATTGAATTATTCTTATTCCACATGTAAAATTTCATGTGCTCCGCCCCCCCAACCCATGCTTCAGTACAACTGGCATCCCTGGAGGGGCCCCCTTATTGGGCCCCAGGGCGTTGGGAAGGTTACGTTACACTTCGCCTGCCGGCACGTATACTTGTCAGCACGTGAAGCTGTTGCGTAACGCGGCGTCAGGGTCGTGGCCTTTTCCATGGGTTTGTTCCCAATGTAACGTCGAAGTGATTCGACTGAAGGGGTAACGTCTAGGTTACGAAGGTAACCCTCGTTCCCCGAAGGAGGGAACGGAGACGTTACATTCCCCTGCCACGCCCCTGGCGTCGCGCTGACGCCGGGCTCTCCCGGCTCTTCAGCAAAAGCCTGACTGAGTGGTGCGCGCAGCCATCTTATATACCCGTATGTACGGGGGCGTGGCCGGCGCGCACGTCCACTCGCCAATTTTCAATTGGCCTTTTTAATAAGGCTCAGAGGTGATCGGTCTCTCAGGCGAGATCCCAATGTAACGTCTCCGTTCCCTCCTTCGGGGAACGAGGGTTACCTTCGTAACCTAGACGTTTTGTGTAGTGATGAAAAAAGCAGAAAGTGTCTCTACTGTACTCTGTCTACCCTATTTGGTAACATTAAAGTTACATTGAGTAACTTTTATAATTTTGAAATGACAAAACTGACATGAGCAAAGGCATAATAAAACATAAAACTCATTGTGCATTGCATTCATATTTTGGAAAACATGCAATTTAGTGTGTTGTGTTCATATTTTAGGATATTTTGAATTTTGCCTGTTTTAGTACATTCATACTTGGTACAATTCTTGTAAAAAAATAAAATAACATCAGGCAGACAGTTTCTTTTGGCCTGGTGTTTATAGAAGCTCATTTCCAACATGGAATAAAAAAAGATAAAATTTAAAAACTTTTGACTTTTTTAGTTGCAGTTTCAATTTAAGAAGTTTAAGTTGCAGTTTAAATTCCAAATTAATATCTTGCAATTCTTTGTTTGTATTTCATTATTGTGACTTATTATCCTTACATTTGGTAATTTCTTGCAATTTTTTATCGATATTGTGAGATGTTAACTTTAAATGGCGAGAAAGTCAGAATTGTGAGAAAATGTTGCAATTACCTTTTATTAATTTTTATATATTAATTTAATTTTTTTTGTTAAATTGACTTCCATAGGTGTACTCATAAAGGTGTGACGTCACGTAAAAACTGTAAATAGCTCCTGCAGCATATGCAATGTCAGCTGAAATGGTAGATAGTTTCAGAGCCGAAAGCAAGTTATTACAGTTTGATGAAAGAATACGAGGACATTTTTTTTTTGTGTGTGTGTTTGGGATAATATGCACTGATGAATCATGCACCATAAGACCAGGAACATGTATTAAGAAAGTAAATCGGTTCAATTGATCCAGTCCTAACTTCTTTTGTGTCTCAGTTTGAAGTTACCCATTAATGAAAATGTTCATGAACAACCTATTAACATCACATGATGAAAATGAGTCTGCCGTTAATTATAGTAGCTGCTAAATTCAGCGCACTGAAGACAATTATGAAAGCCTGCTGTTAACAGTGTTAGTGACTTTACAGGCTTTTGTGTATTGCTAAAAAGAGAAAGCTTGCACTGAATGAGAAGAGTAGAGAAGAGTAAAGGAAATGCATGGACGCCCGAGTCACGTGTAATCGAGGTACCAACGCATATCTATGACAGCACGGCGTCTGTGGAGTGTCTTGTTTTTCTTCACTTCTTCTCCAGTTCCAAGGTTAGCAGTCTTTTGACAGGGCACCCGTGTAAACACTTTTTATTCGTGGCCTTGTAAACTGAACTCAAGTGGCATTCAAGTGTTATTCACAATGCGAAAATGAACCGAACTGGGCCTCATTCTGTCACAGTGATGAGAAATTATCAAGGACATCTTTTAATTGAATATTCCGGCTCTATGGGAAATGTTCAGTTTCAACTTTAAGATAAAATCAAATGCAATCGGAGTTATTTTTCTGTGAAACGAGTCTGCAATCTTTTACATAATTATAGAGCTATATGTTATGTAAAACTAGGTCTGGCGTGTGTGTGTGTGTGTGTGTGTGTGTGTGTGTGTGTGTGTGTGTGTGTGTGTGTGTGTGTGTGTGTGTGTGTGTGTGTGTGTGTGTGTGTGTGTGTGTGTGTGTGTTGTGTGTGTGTGTGTGTGTGTGTTTGTGTTTGTGTGTGTGTGTGTGTGTGTGTGTGTGTGTGTGTCATCTTTCTGGATGGGGGAGTTGATGAAAGGCCCACTTTGCAGATTATCCACAGTACAAAAAAGCAAAAAAGAGAGACTACTTATCTTTTCAGTTAGATTTCAATTTATGAAAGGCTTAACCTCACTGCTAGATATGCCATGCCTTTCATCAAGACTGCCTCTATTTGCTTGGGTTTATCTGTCGCCAGACATCCACAGTGTGACAGAAATACATTTTACAACTGTAACTCCAGCCGAGCTAAATCCACCCCGAGCAACGCCGAGCTCCAAATGACGGGCGGATAGTCAAAGTTTTGCATTAGTCAAAGTGTGTTTGTGTTTCGTAAATGTCTTTTAAGTGCTGTGGGGAAATGCGCGCGGTCCTCAAAAGATGTTTAGACTGCCCCCCTCAGCAAATTTCTGCACATTTTCCTGCATAATCTCCAACGGCTGGACATCATACATCTAGTAAACCCTTTTGTGTTTGCTACAAATATTTGCACAAGTCTGCCGACGGAGAACGGATTTGCATGGCTTCCCAAAAGTATACGGTGGATCCGTCATTTCTGTCATATTCGGCAAACTGCGGTATTTCTGCTTATTTTCACGCTTACTCACTGCTGAAATCAGTCATTTATCATCTCAGAAAAGCCTTTAAAGCGATAGTCCTCAAAAATGACAATTTTGTTATCATTTAACCTCTTGTTCCCAACCTGTAGAGACAGAAATAGATGCTTTTTAAGAGTTGGAATCAATTTGATTCAGATTTTAATTCAGTTATGATTGCTTTGGGTATATTTCAGATTCTGTAAATTAAACAGGTCTAGATTTCAAAATGATTCAAAACAGTATCTCTTTATTTTGAGTTATTCATTTAAAGAAGCGGTTATGGTTTTGATTCCACTAAGGTTTAAAAAAATGTTGAACTTTAATGTCAAACATACTTATTCTGTCTTTTGGCAACTGAATACCATGAACAAAAATCAACAGCGTAAACAATACAAAAGCAAAAGGAACTTTTACCTATGGTTTTGACAAAAATATAGATTTCAAACATTATTAAAGATTAGCAAACAGTCAGTAATCAAATAAGAACAAGTAAATTAGCAGTTTACTTCACAGCAATGTCATAGAAGAACCATTTTTCGTTCCACAAAGAACCATTCAGTCAAAGGTTCTTTAAAGAACCATCTCTGTCTTACCTTTTTGTAATCTGAAAAAAAAAAACTTCTTTTGCCACAAAGAACCTTTTGTAAAACAGAAAGTTTCTTCAGATGTTAAAGGTTCTTTATGGAACCATTTAAACAAAAAAAGGTTATTCTATGGCATCGTGAAGCACCTTTATTTTTAGGAGTGTAGCACACATATATACAATTGAGAAATGTAATCAAGTGTAAGGTAACTTAGTTTTCTTTTAATAAATGAAATATAATTGAATCCTTATTAAAGTTATTCAAAAAAAGTTATGCGTTATATTTTTTTACATAATTTAGTGTGTATTTGTCCTTTCAAGTACAAGAAGACATGAAAGAGATCCATTACTTGCACTCTATATTAGAGGAGTTTTTTTTAAACATTATTTGTATGCAGATTTGAAATTGTCTGATCTTATCCACAGTTCTTGGAAATTTGTAACTGGTTCTCCTGCTGGTTGTGTTGTATGTTGTTTTTGTGTGCAGGCTGTGAGAATAACTCTCTGAAAGATGTTTCCTGCCATTATTTTGCAGTATGTTTTTTAAAAACTTTTGTGTTGCATCGCATTCGATACAACTTCAAATTTGCATTCACATATCAGATAAACATGATTTATTTTGCTGTGGCACTAAAGAAAAGCATTGCAGTGCTGATACAGGGAATCTAACTTGGGATTGGAAAATATTCATTTAAAAAAAATAACAAAATATTGATCATGGATCTTTTAAGAATCCGTATTAGGATTGTTCAAATTGTAATATTTAAACTCAACCATACTGGAGCTCAGAATAAAGAAAGGCATACCAGACATGAAGAGTAAATAATGACAGAAGTTACACAGACATTCCTTGAAGCTGCAATACCCTTTTTATAAAATGAAAGGTAAAGAGTCGTTCTGTCTTGAAACTGAATATTTTTAATGCGACTGAAAGCAAAAGGCCTCTTCTTTTGAAAAACAGAACAATGAATATATTCTGGGTCGTCTAGGACTCTTAGAGCCGCATTCAGACAGTGAGATGAGAAGAGAAGCAGAGGATAAGGGAAGAAGAGGGTGCTCGTATAACCATATACCTCTCACTCACCCACACTCACAAAAACAATTTCCCTCGCTCCCTTTCTTTACACAGAGAACACACTCATCCCCATCCTTTTCATTTAATTTGTCTCTTGAGGAGCCGGCGTCTTTGGGCCTCATGGAAACCTGCTCTTCACGGAGTGGGCCGCTCTCTTCTCTCCCACTCCATCGACGGCGGGGTTCAGCCGCGGTGTCTGCTCTGCGCCTGACCTTTTCAAATATTACACATATCAAATGAGATTCACTCCATCCGGAATAAAACATTTGGGTGAGATTCCATAACTTGGCATCGACTTCAGGAAGTGTGTAGAATTCCAAGTGTCTGCTGATTCTCTAGGCAATTCTGTCTCCTTCCCTGTAGGAGATTTTTATTTTTTTTTAAACGCTTCTCCACTATTTTGACATGGTATATAGTGGTCTTGATTTTTAATATGACCAATGGGAGCCACAACTGCATATGTCTCTAGACATTCAGCATGTTTTGTAGAGATCTATAAATAATTTAATTCTGTATAAAAAAATCTAATTCTTTGTTGCTTACTGTAATTTACTTACTCTCAGGCTATTCAAGATGAAGATGAGTTTGTTTCTTCATCAGGTTTGAAGAAATTTGTCATTCAATCACTTGCTTAATAATGGATCCTCTGCAGTGAATGGGTGCCATCAGAACTCTTATCAAAAAGAAGTGCACTTTTATTAAGTATACTTAAGTAAGTTTCAAGTATATTTTAAGTATACTTCATGTAGTAAGTATACAAATATCAGTGTACAGTCGTGGCCAAAAGTTTTGAGAATGACACAAATATTAGTTTTCACAAAGTTTGCTGCTCAACTGCATTTAGATCTTTGTTTCAGTTGTTTCTGTGATGTACTGAAATATAATTACAAGCACTTCATACGTTTCAAAGGCTTTTTTCGACAATTACATGACATTTATGCAAAGAGTCAGTATTTGCAGTGTTGGCCCTTCTTTTTCAGGACCTCTTCAATTCGACTGGGCATGCTCTCAATCAACTTCTGGGCCAAATCCTGACTGATAGCAACCCATTCTTTCATAATCACTTCTTGGAGTTTGTCAGAATTAGTGGGTTTTTGTTTGTCCACCTGCCTCTTGAGGATTGACCACAAGTTTTAAGATCTGGGGAGTTTCCAGGCCATGGACCCAAAATGTCAACGTTTTGGTCCCTGAGCCACTTAGTTATCACTTTTGCCTTATGGCACGGTGCTCCATCGTGCTGGAAAATGCATTGTTCTTCACCAAACTGTTGTTGGATTGTTGGAAGAAGTTGCTGTTGGAGGGTGTTTTGGTACCATTCTTTATTCATAACTGTGTTTTTGGGCAAAATTGTGAGTGAGCCCACTCCCTTGGATGAGAAGCAACCCCACACATGAATGGTCTCAGGATGCTTTACTGTTGGCATGACACAGGACTGATGGTAGCGCTCACCTTTTCTTCTCCGGACAAGCCTTTTTCCAGATGCCCCAAACCAGGGGTCCCCAAACTAAGGCCCAGGGGCCGGATGCGGCCCGCCCCCACATTTGGACTGGCCCTCTGAACAATGCCAGAGACATATTTTGAAAATGTAATTTGATATATGTTTTACTTTATATCATGTCGGTATTTGATAATAAAGGTTGGCTTTCAAACTAAAATTTCCCTTAGTTATTAACATAGCCTAATTATTTGTTAAATTCACCAACAGAATGGTACATTCAACGTAATGTGTCATCGCAATCGAAGAGGTGATGCAAGAGGCAGCTAGAAAATACAGAGTGATGACAAAATGACTCAATAGCATTTGAGGAATTTGACGTGTGATTCAAAAAACACAGTGGACCAACACCAGCAGATGACATTGCATCCCAAATTATCACAGACTGTGGAAACGTAACACTGGACTTCAGTGTTTTTGATTTCCAAATAAAATACAAAACTTGCTTTCATCTGAAAAGAGGACTTTGGACGACTGGGCAACAGTCCATTTATGATTTTCCTTAGCCCAGGTAAGACGCCTCTGATGTTGTCTGTGGTTCAGGAGTGGCTTAACAAAAGGAATATGACAATTCCTTGATATGTCTATGTGTGGTGGCTCTTGATGCCTTGACCCCAGCCTCATTCCATTCCTTGTGAAATTCACACGAATTCTTGAATCGATTTTGCTTGACAAGCCTCTCAAGGCTGCGGTTCTCTTGGTGGGGTTTTTCTTCTACACTTTTTCCTTCCACTCAACTTTCTGTTAACATGCTTGGATACAGCACTCTGTGAACAGCCAGCTTCTTTGGCAATGAATGTTTGTGGCTTACCCTCCTTGTGAAGGTTGTCAATGATTGTCTTCTGGACAACTGTCAGACCAGCAGTCTTCCCCATGATTGTGTAGCTTAGTGAACCAAACTGAGAGACCATTTTGACAGCTTGACGGAAACCTTTGCAGGTGTTTTGAGTTGATTAGCTGATTGGAATGTCACCATATTCTAATTTGTTGAGATAGCGAATTGGTGGGTTTTTGTTAAATGTGAGCCAAATAATCAAAATTAAAAGAACCAAAGACTTAAACAACTACAGTCTGTGTGCATCAAATTTATTTAATACACAAGTTTCACAATTTGAGTTGAATTACTAAAATAAATGAACTTTTCCATGACATTCTACTTTGAGATGCACCTGTATCTTTAAAAAAAAAAATCATTTGTCTGTGTGATGCATTACAAAATAATAAACTATTCTAGCATTAAAAGGTATAAAAAATACAGGTAAAATCATAATAAAATAATACTAATAATAGTAGTCAGTCCGGCCCATGGAATTTTCTTTTATAAACCGACCCGGCCCCCCATTAAAGAAATGAAAATTATGTGGCCCTCTCAGAAAAAAGTTCGGAGGAAAAAACATCGGAGAATATGACTTTGCCCCAGTCCTCAGCAGTCCATTCGCCATACTTTTTGCAGAAGATCAATCTGTCCCTGATGTTTTTGTTTTTTTTCGGAGAGAAGTGGCTTCTTTGCTGCCCTTCTTGACACCAGGCCATCTTCCAAAAGTCTTGGCCTCACTGTGTGTTCACTCCGATCCCGCAGCTCAATCCTCTTTAGGAGACCATCCTGGCGCTTGCTGGACTTTCTTGGATGCCCTGAAGCCTTCTTAACAATGCAGTGGAAAGTTTTTTTTCGGGATTAAGTTAATTTTCATGGCAAAGAAGGACTATGCAATTCATCTGATCACTCTTCATAACATTCTGGAGTATATGCAAATTGCTATTATAAAAACTTAAGCAGCAACTTTTCCAATTTCCAATATTTATGTAATTCTCAAAACTTTTGGCCACGACTGTACTAGTAGTATACTTTTAAGTGTACTAATTCAATACTCCTTGGGACTAAATTGGCCCAATTTCTAGTATATAACTTTTAAGTATACTTTAATTATAACAGTAGTAAACTCTGAGTACACAACTCGTTTACATCTGTGTTTTTAGTTTGTACTGCAAGTATACTAAAAGTGAACTTATAGGTGTACTGATAGTGTACTAATTAAATATTTTTTATGCATTTTTATTGCACTTTGAAGTATAGTCTCAGTAAACTACTAGTTTAGTAATTTTATACTACAAGTATACTCGTAAGTGAACTTTACATCATACTTTAAGTATACTACTATGTCCCTTTTTAGGTATATTAATTTGTATATATTTTATTATATGAATATCTAAACATACAAACCATCAAAAGAAAGAACAGTATCTGCTTGTAAACAAAACTATTTTATTCTAGCTTCAAGCATTCTTTTTTTTATAAACACTTCATTTTTGGAAAAAAACTATTCATGATAATCAAAAAGTTGATCAATATCCCAAAGCTTGACAGTCATTATTACCTCTTCATAGGTCGACATTTTATTCCATAACATTACAGTTTTACATACCTATGGTTTAGATGCTGTTTTAGATTACATGTGGAAGCATCCGTTGTTTCGGTGTCTTCTTCACTTGTGTTTTGGAAATTCTGCACAGAAGATGTGCAAAAGCGTCCCTAGCGTATAACAATGAAAACACGGATTCTCAGAGCAAAAGTATAGCTCAAGTATATTTAGATTTTTTCTAAGTATAAGTTAAGTATACTTATAAATGTCATTTTAGGTATATTTCTGAGAAGTATATAAAGCACACTTCTGAGAAGTACATAAAAAGTAAACTGAAAGTATACTTTCCTATTTTTAAGTTTAAAAGTAGTATAATAATAGCACACTTGAATAAACTTCTTTTTCATAAGAGAATAAGAGTCTAAACAGCTGTTAAAAACATCGCAATAATCCACAAGTAATACACCCCACTCCAGTCCATCAATGAACATCTCAAAGCCAAAAGAAACAACTCAAATATGAGTCCATAACAACGCTTTCTCTGGTGAAAAGTGGTCTGGTCTGAATCAGAAGAGAAATTTGCACAGATCAAGCACTGTTTACAAGCCAAAACAGTCCAAAGTCCAGTGGATTTTGCATTATTATGGACACATATTTTAGCTGGAAGCAACTGTTTGAAGTTAAAACATCTCAATGATGGATTTGTTTCTTACAAACAAACACAGAGCTTGTGTCTTCTCAAGACATTAATTGATGGACTGGAGTGGTGTGGGTTACTTACTGGTGTGGAGCACATTTTTCGTTTTCAGTACACTTTAGTGAATTTAATTGATATATTTAGTATGGCCAAGCTTTCTGTTGTTTTAATCACTGACAGGATGTCCCAGGTGTCATCAATAGCGCTTAACTTGTATTTACTAATTTTCCTTTAAAGCTCATTGCGGTGAGGTCAATAATCACATTTTCTGACCACAACCCAACTGAAATGTGTAGCTATATGTATAACTGCACTCCCCAATCAATATAGAGGCTTTAGAGACTCATCCCGGGTTTATTTGTCCCTAACGCCTCTTATATTTGTTGTCTCTCTCTGCAACACTTGTGTTGTTTGGCAGAATCACTGTTTGGATATGACCAATGGTATTTACACAGTTCAAATTCACACAGGATCATAAATAAATGTGTTAATTTTGCGGCCCTGCTGTTTGCGGTGATAAATTACCTGCCTACGAAATGTTGTCAACAGATGGCAAAAATCACTCAAGCACATTACACCGTTCTATGGGGATATGTAATGTAATGTTCTCCCCTCATTACAATGCTGACTAATGTGCTGTTTTTTTTCTAGATTGTTTACAGAGCAATTTCTGTCTCATTTCAGTGGCTTTATACTGACACAACCTGTGTCCAATCATTGGAGCGCTTCAGGTGCATAATGTTCTTTGAATGTTTTTCTTCGTTTGGCATTTAATACAAATACTTTCTAATTTTGCCACAATACATATAATATTAATGCATTTATTTTTATATATACTTTTTATATATAAAAATTGTTTCTAACTTTGTCATTCAAAGTAAAACTAATACATTGGTTATTCCTGGGATTTGGTAATGTTTCAGTCCCCCAGAGTTTCTAAAGTGGTGGTTTACCAAAATTAATTTAACTACTTTTTACAATACTTTGGTATGCCCATTATAATGAATAAACTTTTTTTGTTGTTGCTGTTGCATTAATTAATGTCTTATAGTGATCTTAAACCAAGCATTTTTTTCATGCCCCTGAGACACTTCACTGAGTTTTTACTTAGAAGATGGTTATAATTTTAGCTTCAGTATCGTAAAAATGTGAAATCTGATAAATGTTACATTTATTACCATCAAAATTGTTATTTTTATAATTGTTTTATAACAAGTTCTGTGTAAAGTAAAGTATAGTGTCTTAATCTGGAGGAAAAAAAAAAAAAAAAAAAAAAAAAAACCTAATGTAATACTGTAAAAGGTCATAATGCCAAAAGTGGGATTTTTTTTATTTTTTATTTTTATTTTTATTTTTTTAATGTTTTTTGTTTTTGTTTTAGGAGGTTTGCCTAATTGTGGGGCATTTAGAAAATGAATCATATGTATGAAATTTCTGAGTTGAAATTTTACCAAATCCCAGGAATGACCCACTTGCATTTTTATTTATTTGTCTTTTATATATATATAAAAGTTTCTAAATTAGTCATTCTATTTTTTTTATGATATAAAAACATGACAGAGGTAGAAGCATTGTAATTTTTTTTAAGTAAACATGTCATAACTTAAAGGGACAATGATTACATTTTTGGATGAACTATCCCTTCAAAATTATGGTTTCCAATCTCTTCACTGTAATTGATGTTTTATGGTTGCATATGTTGTAATAACTCTTGATGATGCAGAAAAGTTGAAAAATGATGCCTTCTAGCCAATTATTTTGTAATGGCCCAGCACCCGTGTAAAACACACACACAAATCCATCAATGGCATTGTTACATGATGCAAAATGCTGTGAATTTGATTAAATGTGATTGATTGAAGCAGCCAAAGGTAATGCCTCCCTATGAATTTCAATGACCAGACAAGCTGTCAGTTGGCATCAAGACTTTACCGTTGCATCTTCGTTTTTCCAACACTTTGACTCAAAATGCCTTGACACACTCTAACATTATTCATTCGTGTCAGACTGATTCAAAGCGACAGCTCACAGCATGTGGGGCAAAAAGAACAACAGGAGAACTGGTTGTACTCACTGTCGTCCACCTCTGTCGCGCCTGCCTCCTTCTTTCACCCTGTTCTTTCCCTGACGCTCTATACATCAGTGTAAGCACTTTCCTCTTGAAATGAGATTTCCACACTCTTTCAGTGCATTCAGTCCTTATATTAGCAGTGTATAATGATTGTCTGGGTGAAGGCATGATGTGAAGTAATCACTCCAAATAAATGATCAAGAATGATACGGCTGCTGTCTGAATGTGTCTCTCGACACCCGTGGCCCCAATTGTGTCGACAAAACAACAATTACCGTTTCTCATTGTTGTTTCTCGTGTCTGTGTATTTCATGTCAGGATGTTTGTCATTATCTGCATTAGAAGCTATAGCTATATAGATTTCTTTATTTTTTTTATACACGCATGTAGTATTGTGTGTCTGAAATAAATTGTTCAATAATAGTGGATACGCAGACGTAGGGCTGCACAATCATTCATATTTTAAATGTGAGCATGATTTCTGCTTTTCTCAATTTATTAAGCATAATCATCTGCAATATTTGCCCGCTGGTTATTTATCCTGAATGTGTTTCACTTTCATTTGCCGTTTGCATTATCTTGCATTGGATTCAAGATTTCATGGTTGCCAGATGTTTAAGGTTAAATCCCTCAATCAGGGCCCATATTCACAAAACATCTAAAGACTAAAAGTAGCTCATAACTTGCCAATTTATGAGAAAATTGTAAAAATAATGCGCGTGTCAGTCCTAAATTTAGATTTCCTAAATTTTAAGAGTATTTCACAAAGCGTTTTAGCGCTAAAACTAGATCCTGAATCTGTGAAACGTTAAGAGTAGTGAGGAGGACTCCTAAATCACTAAGACCAAATCCCAACTATCCTAAAATGGCTGTTGCTGGCAATCTGCCTTGGATTTTTACTTTGCAGTTATTTGCAAACATGTTTTTTCCACACAACTTTTTTTGGTTTTGGAGGTTATCCCAAATCCAAATTTTCCTTTGATTATATCCTTGTTTTCATGAACAAGTTGGGCAAGGAGTAACAGCTGTTCTTGCATCTAGTTTGGTTTTCTTTTACATTTGCATATCTTATTATCTTATGTTCTGTTCTGTTAATAAAAAGGCTGTTTAAATGCATATCAGATAATTGTTTATGAGAAGCACACATGCAAAAGGCTGACAATCAGCTGAACATATACTTGTAGAATTAGTAACACTTAGCCTTTGTTGCCACTGAAAACGGCAACATAATATTACACTCCACAATATTCCTATGAACAAATCTCTGACAGAGACTCCTCCCCTATCAACCAATCACTGTGTTCATAAGCATGCTGACATTACCCATATCAACGAGGTCATGCCCACCCTTACTCTTAGCTTAAGACTTCTCTCTATTCTTTAGTAAAAGTTTGTCTCAGCAGCTTTGTTAATAGGTTTTAAGAGAAAACTCTTCCCTTACAAGAAAAAAAACCAAACAAACAAAAAAAAAAAAAACGTGATTTTCACTTGTGCAAAAACACGTGGTCACATGTGGCCACAAATACATGTGATTCTGCACATGTGAAATTTCACATTGAAAAACGTGAAAATCATGTGACACGTGTGCTTTGTACATGATTCTGCAAATGTGAAATTTCACAAGTGAAAATTACGTGACACATGAGCTTTCAAATGGTGAAACGTGTTCTTTTGGAACATTTTCATGTGAATCCTGTGTGGATTCCCATGTAAAACACATGAGATCATATGTGAAACACATGTATATTCCATTGTGAAATGCACAGTATTTTCCTATGTGATACCCATGTGATCACATGTGAAACACATACAATTACATGGGATTCACATGTATATTCCCATGTTAAAACCATGGTATTTTCCATGAAACCCATGTGATACACGTGGGATAACCCATGAGTTCACATGTGAAACCCATGGTATATTCCAATGTGAAACTCATGAAAAACATGTGAATCCCATGTGATCACATGTGGAAAATATGTAGACACATGTGATCACGTGAAAAATGTATGGACGTGATCACATGTCAAAAATATGTGGACACGTGATCACATGGATAAGTAGATCGTATGAGGAAAACATGAAATTCATGTGTTTTTTTCTGTAAGGGTTTGCTAAAAACCTTTACAGCTATTTAGGAGAGCTCTTAGTGGTAAGATAAAATGTTCTGTGAATATGGGCCCAGAGCTTTAACCTATAAATTTTTTTTTTCTGTCCAAAGATTTACTTGATCTTCACAACCTGGCAACCATGCATACATTACTGAAAAAGCTCTGAGCTGAAAACATTGACAAACATGCAATTTCAAGTTTAGTGATCTCTGTTGAGATATTCTACTCTAATAAAAGGCTATTACAGCCAGTCTGTTTTCTTCCATGTGGTCATTTGCATTGTTTTCTGAAACTAAATCTGTGAGAAACCCAATGCGAGTGGACGTTCTCTTGATTTGTGCTTCATGTGAGAGTGCAGAAATTTAGGTGAAATTAAAAATGACAAATTAGTGATTATATTGTTGAGCAAAATAATCATGATTAACCATTCAACCATGCAGTCTTACTCAAAAGTCTTCCTGCGTATACAGTGTGTGTGGTCTGTTATCGTTGATGTATGACTGCAGGTCGCCCTGGTATAATCTTGTGTGTAATGATCATTGTAAATCCACAGCAGTGCAGCACCTGAATCAATGCAGCTGATGCTTATCTCCTGCTCATGCTCTCAGCTTCTCAGCCTCAAAACTCTTGCAACTATATGAGAACAATGTGTTTGAGTAGAGGCAGAACAGACTGAAACATTTTGTAGCTGTGGTGCACTATTGATTAATGCCCTTACAGTAGCTTTGGGATGTACATAGGGCTGTGCAATTAGTCGACGTGAGTGAAATCCTGATGTGAGAATGTACGATTTCTAGCCTGGTGGCCCAGAAACATTCAAATGACTTGAAACCATGCAGTTTGATTCTCTTAGAAAGTTGCCTCTCAGAATAGCTAACTGAGTTATTTCACATCTTTTGGCACTTTTTATGTTCTTGTCTTACTTGATACTTGATCTGTGCATTTGGTCTTAAAGTGACAGCAGCATAATAAACTGTAACATGTAGCTGTCAGGGGTGCGTGCAGGAGTAGACGAGACGACAGACAATATTTACAAAGTAACAATATATTTAATATAAATCTCCGAATGGAACCAGGCAGGAACATTCACACACGTCTTTTTCACAAAAGGACCGACAGGGAACTGAAATCAAAGACAGACTAATCAATAAACACAGGTGACACAGATGACTAATAATTACAAGGACAGGTGCAGGGAATCACAATAACGAAGGGCTAAACCAAATGACAGATCAATGGGGGGAAGACAAATGGGAAAAACCAAAGACAAGACAGACAGAACTGTGACATTACGCCCCCCTCCGGAAAGGCGCGTCCTCGCGCCGTGGAAAAAACGAAAAAACGAGAGGGGCGGAAAACCAGAGTCAATGAGGGAGGGGGCTCCGGCGGAGGACGCAACCCCCGGAGGAGGACCAGAACAAAAGTCCAGGTGACACAAAAGACAGTCCATGGGGGCGACGACGGAGGGAGGAGCCAGGGAAGACACAGGAGGGACCTGAAACAGGAGAGCAGGACCCAGATCGCAGCCAGGATGACGGCCCACGGAGGAGCCGACGGAGGGAGGAGCCATGGTGGAGGAAGGACCGCCAACTCCGTGGGGCCGACCGACAGAGGCAGAGCAGCTGGCAGAGGAACCCGAGGCGGAGATGGAGAGCCGAAGATCCAGGGCGACACCGCGGATCCGGAGGGCCAAGGCGAAACAGGAGGCTCTGGCGGCGGAGGCGGAGATCCGGAGGTCCGCGGCGGAGCGACAGAGGACGAAGGCGACGCTGACGGGAAGGAGGAGCCTGACAGAGCCGGAGGGACAGAGGGACAGAGGGACGAGGCGAAGCCAGAGGAGTGGAGTCCCGAGGCGGCGGATGGTCGACGACTGACCAAGGCGGAGCCGGAAGGACGAAGGAGCCCGGTGGAGCTGGTGGGCCGACGGGCCGACGGGCGACGGTGGAGAGGAGGGCGTCGAGAGCCGTGGTGGAGCCGCAGGGTCGGAGGGCCGAGGTGGAGATCTGGACTCGTAGGCTGGAGGCGGAGCTGAGGGATCCTCCAGCCATGCCACCGATGTTAGCTGGCATCCCTGCGGCGAGCCCACTGCAGAGATGGTGGGCTGAGGGTGAGCAAGGGGACTGACTGATGACCTGGGAGACTTCGGACGGCTGGGCGGAACCAGCGGGGACTCAGGACGGCTGGGCGGAACCAGCGGGGACTCAGGACGGCTGGGCGGAACCAGCGGGGACCAGGCAGTTTCAGACAGAAGAGGGCGGGTGGGAGGGAAGTCTATGCAGGTCAGTGGCTCAGAGAAAAAGTCTATTAAGTCATATGATATTATATCCTCGACTTCGGAAAAGAAGTCGATCAGGTCCCCAGAGTGTTCCATCTCACCCCCAGCGGAGTTGCAGTGGGCAGGGCTCTCCATTTCCCTCACTTGCTCCACGTTGCAATCCACCGTCACAGATGTGGAATCCGGCTCACGCACCTGATCAGCCGGAGAGGGCTCTGGCTCTGTCGCTCGCGGCTCTAGTCCCTCATCCGCGGTGCGCTCGGGTTCCCGCTCTGCATGTCGGGGCGATGATTGGCTGCTCTCTGGGTCGTGAGTGGGGCTGACGTCCTCCTCGACGAAGCCGACAGTCCAGGAAGATCCACTGGACGCCAGCACCCACTCGATGTAACCGGCAAGGCTCTCTCGAGGACCCTCCCCGGACAGCTGCTCCTTGATGGTGTTATTAAGTCCATTACGGAAGAACGTGCACAAGCAGCTGTCCGGGTAGTGCGTAGATGGAGCGAGGATCATGAAGTCTCTGGTGTGGTCCTCGAGAGAGCGGTTCCCCTGCTTCAGGAGGATGATGAAGACGTTGGGGTCATCCATGAGGAAAAAATAAATAAAACACTGATACAAAAAACGGAAAATAAACGCAGGGAGAGGTGCCGGGTAAACTGTAGTAGGTCGGTCCTTATGTCAGGGGTGCGTGCAGGAGTAGACGAGACGACAGACAATATTTACAAAGTAACAATATATTTAATATAAATCTCCGAATGGAACCAGGCAGGAACAAGGCAGGAACATTCACACACGTCTTTTACACAAAAGGACCGACAGGGAACTGAAATCAAAGACAGACTTTTAAAGACAGACTAATCAATAAACACAGGTGACACAGATGACTAATAATTACAAGGACAGGTGCAGGGAATCACAATAACGAAGGGCTAAACCAAATGACAGATCAACGGGGGGAAGACAAATGGGAAAAACCAAAGACAAGACAGACAGAACTGTGACAGTAGCACAATCTATCTATTTTGTTTTATGCATGTTTCATTTTACATATGCCAATGTAAATGTATATAGTTAGAAATGTTATGATACATAATTGTCTTATTGGCGCACAAAATAGTCTCAAAATACACAATTACATACAGTTTTTAATATATTCTACTAATAATAAAAAAAAATACAATATTTAACTAGATAAAGTCAAGACAAACTTTGAAGTTGGCTTGAGAAAGCTGGACCAGAAAGTTTTAAAAAGTTTAAACAAGTTTCAAAAGTTTAAAAAGAAGTTTAAAAAGATTTCCAATATTTAAAAGTTTAAGTTTGAGGGTTTGTCAGTCAGAAATATTTTGAAGTTTAAAGTAATTTTAACAGCTTAATGTTTGATAGCTAGATAGATATAGATAGATAGCATGATTAACATGTTGCTAGCATGTTCCTAGTATGATTATCATGTTCCTAGCATGTTGTTTACATGATAAGCAAGTTGCTAGCATGATTATAGCATGGTTAACAAGTTGTTAGCATGATTATAGCATGATTAACAAGTTGTTAGCATGATTCTAGCATGATTACCAAGCTGCTAGCATGATTATCATGTTCCTAGCATGTTGTTTACATGATTAGCAAGTTGCTAGCATGATTAGTAAGTTGTTAGCATGATTCTGTCAGGATTTAGTCTGTTCTGTTTTCCCAGTGTTTTCCCCCCTGTTTCTAGTTTAAATGGTTTAATCCTGGTTCTCCCCCTTTTGGTTTAGTCTTAGTTGGTTTAGGCGTGCCCTTCTTGGTACTTCCCCCTCGTTATCTTGTTATCTCTCATTTGTTACCACCCTTGTCTCAGTGTATTTAGTCTTGTCAGTTCACTCCCTGTTTGTCCATCGATGATTGTTACACCTGTTTCCCCATTTGCTCCTGGATTTCTGTTTGTTTTATTTAATAAAGTGTGTTTTGTTTATACTTCAGTTCCTGTCTTTCCCTGGATTCCACCACCTCTTCATCCGCACACTCTTTGAGACAGATTCTAACATGATTACCAAGTTGCTAGCATTTTTCTAGCATTATTAACAAGTTGCTAGCATGTTTCTAGCATGATTAACCAGTTGTTAGCATTTTTCTAGCATTGTTACCAAGTTGCTAGCATGTTTCTAGCATGATTAACAAGTTGCCAGCATGTTTATAACACGTTTATAGCATTATTACCAAGTATCTATCATGTTTCTAGCATGATTAACAAGTTGCTAGCATGATTCGCAAGTTGTTAGCATGTTTCTAGCATTATTACCAAGTTGCTAGCATGATTCTAACATTGAGTTTAAATGAGTTTGATTGGATTAGGAATAGTTTGTAGAGTTAAAGCTCTAGTAGGAGATACAATCAGAAATTTTAGTCTCAGAAGAAGAAGGTTAAATAATTTAATAAGGTCTTTGTTATTTATAGTATATGGTAAATTCTCTGTTATCTTTTGTAAATGCAGGGCTATATATCAATAAGATCTTAAGGCTTTATTTGAGCATGTTTGGTCCTGCCAGCTCCAGTAACGATGCTGTTAAGATGAGCCTAATAACAAGCAATCTGTGTGCCGGTTTGGGAATAGCAGCTACTTGATTGTAAAATAACACTTCAGCTTTAGTTAAAATGATCTTAGAAGCGTGATTTTCCCCGTTGTCTGGAAACCCCAGCTCGTTTGAGTTAATTTAATTGTATGACCTTATGTTTTCAAAGATAATTATGAGACTAATTAATGCTTAAAGTTTAAGGAAATTCCAAGTACGGAGAAGAGTGGAAAGTCCTGTTGTCACACATTATTATTTTGAGGAAAATACGTTTCAAAAACAAGGTGCATCATTAAACTGTAATCGAAACGGTTCCAACTCTTGATGTGAAACAAGTAATTGTCACAGTGCAGGTTTAAATGGTGCGTTAAAGGTTTAACGAATCTCTCCATCCCACTGATTTTCTTCCTTTCTGATTGAATCAGGAGATTGTCTGGATAAGTATAAATTGAAACTGACTGTTGCTAACAACAAATCTTCTGTGATATTACATTCTAATTAAAATGAAATGCTGGCAGGATTAGAAGCATTTCATGTATAATGTGTTTTCATTCCTCCATAACAAAGAACTAACAATGTTGTCCAAACTATTAAATTGAACTGCTATAATATTGATAATAATCAACATGAATGAATGAATGTAAACATGTACATTTGCACAAAAATCACTTTTTTTGATTTAATCAAATAATAATTTACACAGTGGTAATTAGTCAAATTATTTAGCAAGTCATTAATCAGCAAGGTTCAATAAAATATAGTGGATATACAGGTGCTGGTCATATAATTAGAATATCTTCACTCTGGGACCCTGATTTCCAAAGGAAATGCAAAATTTACTTTCATCAGAGAACATAACTTTGGACCACTCAGCAGCAGTCCAGTCCTTTTTATCTTTAGCCCAGGCGAGACACTTCTGACGCTGCCTGTTGTTCAAGAGTGGCTTGACACAAGGAATGCGACAGCTGAAACCCATGTCTTGCATACGTAGTGGTTCTTGAAGCGCTGACTCCAGCTGCTGTCCACTCTTTGTCAATCTCCCCCACATTTTGAATGGGTTTTGTTTCACAATTCTCTCCAGGGTGCAGTTATCCCTATTGCTTGTATACTTTTTTTCTACCACATCTTTTCCTTCCCTTCTCCTCTCTATTAATGTGCTTGGACACAGAACTCTGTGAACAGCCAGCCTCTTTTGCAATGACCTTTTGTGTCTTGCCCTCATTGTGCAAGGTGTCAATGGTCGTCTTTTGGAAAACCTGCAAATCAGCAGTCTTCCCCATGATTGTGTAGCCTACAGAACTAGACTGAGAGACCATTTAAAGGCCTTTGCAGGTGTTTTGAGGAAATTAGCTGATTAGAGTGTGGCACCAGGTGTCTTCAATACTGAACCTTTTCACAATATTCTAATTTTATGAGATACTGAGTTGGGGTTTTCATTAGTTGTCAGTTATAATAATCAAAATTAAAAGAAATAAACACTTGAAATATATCAGTCTGTGTTGAATGAATGTATACATTATACAAGTTTCACTTCTTGAATGGAATTAGTGAAACCAGTCAACTTTTTGAAGATATTCTAATTATATGACCAGCATCTGTAAAGGCTAGTATGGTGCATTTATCGACATGTTCTAGCAAACGAATGACACTGAATGACTTGCTTGTGGTAAATGTAATGCTACTGTATGTGTCATTATTCATAAGCTGTTTTGTTGACATCTTTCTGTGGTTGACACAATGACTAAGCAGTTACATTAGACATGAGATGTTTGTTCATGTTTATTTTGTGCTGTAACTAGTAGTAAAAAGGAAGGTATGATCGTGTTTTGAACTGAGACATCTACAGTAAGGGGGAACAATAATTTGATGTCCCCTACTGATTTTGTACGTTTTCCCACTGACAAAGAAATTATCAGTCTATAATTTTAATGGCAAGTTTATTTGTACTGTGAGAGACAAAATAACAAAAAAATCAAGAAAAAACCCTTGTTGTCAATCACAGAGGTCAGACATTTTTTGTAGTTGTCCACAAGGTTTGCACACATCTCAGGAGGGATTTTGTCCCACTTCACTTTGCAGATCCTCTCCAAGGCATTAAGGTTTCAAGATTGACATTTGGCTTGAACTCGAGCTTCAGTTCCATCCACAGATTTTCTATGGGTTGAAGGTCCGGAGACTGGCTAGACCACTCCAGGACCTTAATGTGCTTCTTCCTAAGCCACTACTTTGTTGCCTTGGCTATGTGTTTTGGGTCATTGCTATGCTGGAATACCTGTCCACGACCCATTTTCAATGCCCTGGCTGAGGGAAGGATGTTCTCATCCAAGATTTGATAGTACATGGTCCTGTCCATTGTCCCTTTGATGTGGTGCAGTTGTCCATGTTTGACGGTGGGGATGGTGTTCTTTGGGTCATAGGTGGCATTCCTCCTCCTCCAAACACAGCGAGTTGAGTTGATGCCAAAAAAATTGATTTTGGTCTCATCACTGTCACCCAGTCCTCCTCTGAATCATTCAGATGTTCCTTGACAAGCTTCAGACAGCTGTATATGTGCTTTCTTGAGCAGGGAGACCTTGCGGGTGCTGCAGGATTTCAGTCCTTCACGGCGTAGTGTGTTACCAATTGTTTTCTTGGTCACTATGGTCGTGCCTTGATCATTGACAAGATCCTCCCGTGTAGTTCTGGGCTGATTCCTTACTGTTCTCATGATCATTGTAACTCCACAAGGTGAGATCTCGCATGGAGCCCCAGACCGAGGGAGATTGACAGTTAACTTGTGTTTCTTCCATTTCCGAATAATCACACCAACTGTTGTCACCTTCTCACCAAGCTGCTTGGCGATGGTCTTGTATTCCATTCCAGTCTTGTGTAGGTCTACAATCTTGTCCCTGGCATCCTTGGACAGCTCTTTGGTCTTGGCCATGGTGGAGAGTTTGGAATCTGATTGATTGATTAGTTCTGTGGACAGTTGTCTTTTAAACAGGTAACTTACTTTAAGAGAGTGCTCCCAAAAATATCAGCTTGTTACCCATATAAAAGACACCTGGGAGCTAGAAATGTTGCTGATAGGGGATAAATACTTATTTCACTCATTGAAATGCAAATCAATTTATAACTTTTTTGAAATGCATTTTTCAGTATTTTCTTGTTGATATTCTGTCTCTTGCTGTTCAAATAAACCTACCATTAAAATTATAGACTGATCATTTCTTTGTCAGTGGGCAAACGTACAAAATCAGCAGGGGATCAAATAATTTTTTCCCTCACTGTATTCAGCAGTCTGTCATGACACACCAAAGTGTGTCAAAACAGCATTTATTATTTGAATTTCCTGTTAAAATAGACGGAGTTAGAAAGTAACTAAACACAAAGCCTATTGTGATTATCAGACATGAGGCACAATCATTTTTAGTGACATTTTATTCATGCATCAACTGAAATGGTGTACACTAAAATATTGATCTTGGGATTTAAGAATCCATATTGATTCATTAAAATTAAGATTTAGAGATTTGAGTTTCAATAATGCAAAACTGTATGGTTGCACCTGTAGTTCCTATGTATGCAAGTTAAACATGCAAGTCCAATAGCTTGATGTTTATGCTTATGGTCTGCAGCTAATAGTGAATGCAAGGCTTCCTCTTCCCTCTCAGTGTCGCCTTCTCTTTCTCTCTGTCTCTCTCTCTCACAAACAAAAACACTCTTAGCCACACAGGCACAGAAGCACTCGGGGAAAGACAAATCAATGCTGGGAGAGAGCGCTTTGAGACAGTTCCTCTAAAAACAGTGAGGTTAATCTGCGCGTGTCAGACTTCCTGCTCAATGCATCACCTCGCACTAATGATCTTAAGAGTTCTGGGAGGATGTTTGCCATATGTATTGTCAAGAAGCAATTTTCGTACCTCTCTAAGGGAGATCATCTCTGCTGTAAACCAATGTTCAATTGTATTAACTCCGCTGGATAAAGGGCATAAACAACAATAGCTCAAGAAAAGGGTATTTTTGTGCCAGTTCAGAACCCTGTGAACCATGATGCTCCTGCCAGACGGATATGCTTTGTGCTTCAAGACTAAATCTAAAAGCAATATAGCTTATCCTTGTGTTTTCTAAACTTCTAACTAATGTCCAACAGAACAACGCTTTAGAGAAGTGAGTAGAGAAGACCGGGTGATGACATAACATTTGGTCAGGTCACGTGGTTATCGATTCAGCAATTGCAGACTGTGTGCGACCGTTGTGGTGTTATCTCCTGTTTTTCCCTGAAATATCTGCAAGATGCAATGCCTTTCAGGTACTCCATTATGCCACTGAGCTCGTATTTTATTAGCTGAAGTCTGGCCTACTCATTCTAATGTAGCTACTGTAGTGAACAGCTTATTATAGATCATTCCAGGGCCAGATTTATGGCAGGGCTTCTCTCCGACTGCAGCCACAGAGAGAGAGGTTTGCTACATTTCGATTGGATCTTGGTGAACTAAAGCAAACAAATGTCCAACACCATCAGATAAGCATGCTAGAAGTACTGAGCATTTGTCAGCCAGTTTTTGTGTTGTCTTCCGCATCGTCTGCACTAGTCAAACCTGTGTGCTTCTTATTGAATTTTAGTGCTTCTGATTCTTAACAAATCCCAGTTTTGATTCTAATAAGGTGTATATAGACATCAAACCTATTTATTTAGTCTTTTTGCACAACATACTGTTGCAGCTGAATACCATGAAATAAAATAGCAGCCTAAAGAACACTTAAAGGGATAGTTCACCCAAAATGAAAATTTGATGTTTATTTGCTTAGCCCCAGAGCATCCAAGATGTAGGTGACTTTGTTTCTTCAGTAGAACACAAATGAAGATTCGGACCGTTGTAGTCTGTCAGTCATATAATGGCAGCCAATGGGACCCATGGCTTTGAGAGTCAAAAAAACATACACAGACAAAACCAAATTAAACCCTGTGGCTCGTGACGATACATTGTGGTCTTAACACATGAAACAATTGGTCTGTGCAAGAAACTGAACAGTATATAATTTTTTTTACCTCTGATCCACCACAATGTCCAACTGTCCTGAGCGTGTTCACAACAGCCGGTGCGTGGCGAAGAGCAAGCAACCATAACTTCAGTCAATCAGGCTCAAAAGTTGAAAAGGTGAAAAGTCAACACTCCCGAACGTTTTTAAAGGGGTCGTATGATGTTGCTAAAAAGAGCATTATTTAGTGTATTTGTTGTAATGCAATGTGTTTATGCAGTTTGAGGTTCAAAAAGCATATTATTTTCCACATAGGCAAGGCAAGGCAAGGCAAGGCAAGTTTATTTATATAGCACATTTCATACACAATGGTAATTCAAAGTGCTGTACATAAAAAGGAATTAAAATCACAATAGCATAAAAATTTAAAATAATAATCACAACAATAAAAACAAAATTAAGAACATTTAAGATGATTAAAAAAAAAAAAAAAATGATTTCAAATTAATTAATACAGTAAAATGATTATACATAAAATAATGCAAACTGTTCGGACGTAGCACAGTGCTCATTCAATAAATGCACAACTGAACAGATGAGTTTTGAGTCTGCATTTAAATGTGGCTAATGTATTAGCACATCTGATCTCTTCTGGAAGCTGATTCCAACTGCGGGCGGCATAATAGCTAAAAGCGGATTCCCCTTGTTTTGTGTGAACCCTTGATATTACTAACTGACTCGATCCTAGTGATCTGAGTTGTCTGTTAGGTTTATATTCAGTGAGCATATCTGCAATGTATGTAGGTCCTAGGCCATTGAGTGCTTTATAAACAAGTAAAAGTACTTTAAAATCTATCCTAAACATAACTGGAAGCCAGTGTAAGGACCTAAGGACTGGTGTAATATGCTCTGATTTTTTGGTTCTAGTCAGAATCCTGGCAGCAGTGTTCTGTATGAGCTGCAGCTGTCTAATGGTCTTCTTGGGAAGGCCGGTGAGGAGACCATTACAATAGTCCACCCTGCTGGTGATAAATGCATGAACAAGTTTCTCCAAATCTTGACGGGAAACAAAACATCTAATTCTTGCAATGTTTTTAAGATGATAGTATGCTGATTTAGTTACTGCTTTAACATGACTACTGAAACTGAGGTCTGACTCCAGAATCACACCCAGATTCTTGACTTGATTTTTTGTTTTTTGACCCCTAGCATCAAGGTACGCATTTACCTTATGAACTTCATCTTTGTTTCCAAATGCAATGACTTCCGTTTTCTCCCTGTTTAACTGTAAAAAGTTTTGGCACATCCAACTGTTAATTTCATCAATGCATTGGCAGAGAGAGTCAATGGGGCTGTAGTCATTTGGCGATAAGGCTAGGTAAATCTGGGTATCATCTGCATAGCTGTGATATGCAATTTGGTTCTTTCTCATTATTTGACTTAGTGGGAGCATATACAGGCTGAACAACAGAGGCGCTAGAATTGAGCCTTGTGGGACTCCGCATGTCATGGACGTTCCCACTTAGACTTATGTTCTCCTATACTCACATAATAGCCTCTCCCTTCTAAGTATGACCTGAACCATTTGAGAACCATCCCAGAAAGCCCGACCCAGTTTTCCAGTCTATCTAAAAGAATGTTGTGATCGACAGTGTCGAACGCAGCACTGAGATCTAGTAATACCAGCACTGATATTTTGCCAGAATCTGAATTTAGGCGAATATCATTTATTATCTTTATGAGCGCTGTCTCTGTGCTATGATGTTGTCTGAAGCCAGATTGGAAATGGTCCAGGTATCCATTTGAGTTTATGTAGTGATTCAGCTGATTGAAAACAACCTTTTCAATAATCTTGCTTATGAACGGAAGATTTGAAATTGGTCTATAGTTGCTCAATATGGTGTTATCAAGATTTTTCTTTTTCAGAAGGGGCTTAACGGCTGCAGTTTTCAGGGAGTTTGGAAAAGTCCCAGAAAGAAGTGAGGTGTTCACCACTTTTAAAAGATCTGCTTCTAGACAGCTAAGCACACTTTTGAAAAAAGATGTAGGGAGTGTGTCGAGGTAGCAGGTTGACGATTTGAGGTGCTTTACTGTTTCTTCCAAAATGTTGCTATCGATTTGTTCAAAAGTCGACATAATGACTTCTTTTTGAAATTGCGGTCGAATCTGTCTGACCTCTGCATAACTTGAGGGTGTGCTAATTGTCTTTCTGATATTATTTATCTTCTCAGAAAAGAAGGAAGCAAACTCATCACACTTGCTGTCAGAGAGCAGTTCACTAGGGATCTGACTAGGGGGGTTTGTTAGTCTCTCAACGGTAGCAAAAAGAGTGCGAGTGTTGTTTAAGTTGCTGTTTATAAGGTTTGAGAAGAATGTTTGTCTAGCTTTACCTAGTTCAACATTGAAAGCATGAAGGCTGTCTTTATAGATGCTATAGTGAATTTCAAGTTTTGTCTTCCGCCACATCCGCTCAGCTTTTCTGCATTGTCTTTTTATTATCTGTACTGCTGTTGATTTTCTCCACGGTGATTTCTGTCTTCCGGTCATCTGTCTGACCTTCACAGGTGCAATGTCATCAATGACATTCTTAACTTTTGAGTTAAAGGAGTCCAGGAGAAAATCAACAGAGTCTGCAGAAATGCTTGGCATTGAAGATATAGCCTTCATAAATAGCACACTAGTGTTATCGTTAATGCATCTCTTTCTGACAGAGACTGATCTAGATTCAGTGGTAGCAGAGATCAATATATCAAAGAAAATACAGAAGTGATCAGATAGTGCTACATCCTTGATAACAGTGGATGAAATGTTTAGACCCTTACTGATGAGTAAATCAAGAGTGTGTCCACGATTGTGTGTAGGCCCATGCACATGCTGAATCAGGTCAAACGTGTTCAAAACCGTGATAATTTCTTTTGTAGTTTTGCTTTCTGCCTTGTCTATGTGAACATTAAAATCCCCTGCAATAGCAAAACAGTCAAACTCTGAACAAATCATTGATAGCAGTTCTGTGAACTCTTCAACAAAGGCTGGAGAGTATTTTGGGGGCCTGTAAATAATGATAAACAGAATGCGAGCACCTTTCAGCAGAATCCCTAGATATTCAAAAGACAAGTACTGACCAAATGACACTTGTTTGCATTCATAGACATCTTTAAATAGGGCAGCTACGCCACCTCCCCTTTTGCCAGCTCTGCAGACATTCATGAAAATAAATCTGGGAGGGGCTACTTCATTGAGGACCGTTGCATAAGAGCTGTCTTCTAACCATGTTTCATTTAAAAACATAAAATCCAGGTTGTTTGTGGTGATAAAATCATTGATCAGAAGTGATTTATTTTTTAGTGAGCGAACATTTAAAAATGCTAGCTTGATGGCATCACTTTTTGTCTCTAGAGCAATCTTAGTTTGATGCCTAATAAGCCTCAGATTAGATGTGTGAACTGTACGATTTGAAAGGGCCTTAGACTTTCTATCACATATTAAAACAGAAATAGGGAAAGCTACAGGCACACTGGGTTCCCGCTTGTTTTGTAAACATTCCTGATTGTTGCTGTTACCGTAGCGGGGACCCGTCACATATCACTGAGAGCTGTTATCAGTTGTTTTTGGTTCACTCACAGCAGACGCAGGAGGGTTTGAGCCCTGGCGTTGTGGCAGCGGCCGGAGAGCTCTCACAGGAGGAGGAGGGTGAGCTGGGCCCACAGGCTTTGGTGGTTGTGGTGCCTGCCGTTTTTTAGTTGATAACTGGGGGCTTGCAGCGAAAGAGTGGGAGAGTCTGGTTCCAGCATATACCAGTTCCTCCATTTTCTGTGAGAAGCTTAGAAGTGGAGATGCTGGAGAGAGGGATAATGTGTCTGGTGAATGGAGCTCTGGCTCTGGAGTTTCCGGTGGCTGGAAAATGTTGTTGTCCTGGCTTCTCTGACTGTTTACCAGAAAGTCGTCCTTCGGTGTTGAGTCTGTCTGTGATAAGCTCTGTGCGCAGGGCTCAGCCAGGAAAGTGTCCATAAGCAGTGCTTGTTGTGACTGCGTGGCGTTGTCAGTGTCCTTGTTGGTTGTGTTGGCCACATGATGACTCTGAAGCTGATAAGATGTCCTGTCATCACTTTGTCCAAGTGTGTGTGTGCCATTCATGTTGGGTAGACTCACACATTCTACTGAGGGATGCCGGAGTGAAAAATAGATATTGTCCTTAAGCACTCTCGCACCAAGTTTGTTTGGGTGAAGGCCGTCCAGTTTGAACAGTTGTCTATGGCCCCAAAAAAGATTGAAGTTGTCAATGAAGTTGACTCCTTTTAGACTGCAGGTTCTTTGTAGCCAGGTATTCAGTCCAAGCAACCGTGAAAACATGTTAGTTCCCCTTGCTGGGAGTGGTCCACTGATGAACGACTGAATTTCAAGTCTTTGAAGTGTTTCAATGAGTTCACCGAAATCCTCCTTTAGGAGCTCTGACTGCTCTTTCCGAATATCGTTCTTTCCCACATGGATGATGATTCGATTTGCAGTCTTGTGCTTCATTAGAATGTTCCGAAGTTCTTTGTTCACATCAGAGACGGTTGCTTGAGGACAACAGCATGTAGTTGTAGTTCTGCTACTGATATTTCTGATAATGGAGTCCCCCACTATCAGAGTCCTGGGCTCGGGTGCGCTCTGAGCTGAGTGCCGCTGTCTGCTCGACCTTGCACGCCTGTTTATAGCAATGTTAGCAGTTGGCTGACATGATATATGTTCAGTCACATTTGGGGATTCCTCACCCACATTCATTAATGCATCAAATCTGTTTTCTAGCTGTATAGGGGGTGGTAAAACAACAGTTTTTGCAAGCCTTGTCGTGGCCATATCTGGGGTAGAGGATGATACCGCAGCAATACGAGATACTCTTGATAGTCTGATGTCTCGAGTGCCTTTGGGTCTCGCTCCCTGTTTTTGCCATCGATTTGTGTGTCGATCAGTTTTGGCTTGTTCCTCTACATTTCTAAACTGTCGATATTGACTAGATTCACAGGACTCACCGGCTGTATGCTGAGGGGGTCCGTGATGATGATCTTCTGTGTGTTCCGCCTGTTTTGGAAGTCCAGCAAGTAACTTTGTTTCTAAAATCACAATCCTTTGTAGAAGTCTGTGGCAGTTTGTGCAGCAAGTAGATTCCAGAAGAGGCATTTTCTTTCTTGTCTGTTGAAAGTAGGCAGCTGTGTTTTCCCGTCTCCGGAATGTAAACTGCTGGCAGTGGGAGGCAAAAAGTCTCCTTTTTTCGTTATATTTGTATCAAAAATGTGTTGTCTGAGCACTGTGCTGATATGCTGAAGTTAAATATTTGAAAAATCGGAGAAAAGTTCAAAAGCAGGGAGCAAAGCGCGGAGCAGTAAGCAAAAGCGTCCGAACAGTAGCAAAGCCGGAAGCTTACATACTGTACATTATGGTTGCTCCTCTCTGCTCCGCCTTTCTGAAACGCTAAGATTTTTACAAAACTTATCATTGATAGAAACCGTGGTGTTCTCTGATTGGCCAGCTATCCGGTGCGTTGTGATTAGCCGAATACCTCAAGCGTGTGACCGAAATGTTACGCCGTTTCTCGGTGCGTTGAGACCGAAACAATAAAACCCATTATAAACAATGCATTTGTTGCATCCAGATTTATTTTATAATAAATATCTCTTTGGTTTTAAGATTTTAAGCTTTGCAACTTTACAGATCTTATCTATGGACAAACAGCTTGTAACACTCCAAAGACAAAGGAAAACAAGAAACCACATCATATGACCCTTTTAATCGGTTGCAACAATCAGGAAAAGCACAAATAATTACCATTTTGAGTAGCCGTCGTACCCACAATCTCTCTGCACTAAATAAACGACAAGTATAAGCACGACAGATCACTTCCGTATGCACTTACTATGCAAGAGCATGTTGATGTGTCACGTGCCGGCTGTTGTGAATGCACTCTGGACAGTTGGACATTGCAGTGGATCAGAGGTAAAAAATGATATAAAAGATTTTTTACACAGACCAATTGTTTTGTATGTTAAGACCTTGATGTATCGTCGCAAGCTGCAGGGTTTAATTTGGTTTTGTCTGTGCATGTTTTTTGGACTCTCAAAGCTCTGGGTACCATTGACTGCCATTATATGACGGTTTGAGGTAAAAATTCGTTTGTGTTCTACTGAAGAAACACAGTCACCTACATCTTGGATGTCCTGGGGGTAAGCAGATTAACATCAAATTTTCATTTTTGGGTGAACTATCACACTACACGACTAGCTGAAACATTCTAAGACTGAACACACTTTAAACACCAACTGGAGCAGATTCTAGTCTTTGACAGCCAGAGATGGAGGCAGCAAACCTAATAAGTGAGTCAGTCCACCACACAACTCTGGTGAGTCATGACTGGAAAAATTCTGCCAAACCAAAAAAAGAAAAAAAGAAAAAAAAAAGAAAAAAAAGGGGGTTCTTTTTGGAATTAATGCTTTAGTAGACAGATGTTATCATGTCTTTAGATATGTTTATTTCCTTTATTATAACATTTCTAGTGCTGTTTTGGTACTTTTAGTCAAACAATAATATATTTGTTGTCTCATGTATGTCTAAAATCAGGGATTAACAAAGAATTGGTAAAAATGGTAAGCTATTTTTTTCTTAAATTACAGTTCATGAGTTGGTGGTTAAATGAAATGGCATTACTGCTCCATTTATTCAGAAACAATAATAATTTAAAAATGCTATTTCTGTATTTCAGTTTTCATTTTATTAGTCTACAGCAAGCATTAATGCTCAAAGTGCTGTTTAATGGCACTGTCAACACTGCACTCTAACAGCTGACAGAAGAGCTGCAGATATTTAAAACATTTTCCTCATCCAGTTGACACAAAACTATTATATATAATTTAACTGTATATATTATACAATTATTTTATTTAAATGTGTTATTTGATTTTTTTATCATTACAATTTAATAAAATTGTTATTTTGAAGAATAGCTATTAATTATGTTCATATTTGAAGATCACATTTGTTATGAAGTGGGTTTAAGTATTCAGATAAAAAAAAAAAAATTTGATTAGTATCTTAAAAATTAGAGAAATCATTGTTTTAGTTTTAGTTTTTCAGCTGCAGAAAGAATGAATAGCCTAAACCCATTTATCTTGTAGTGTTAGCTTATGGAGAAAACAAAAAAACAAAAAACAAACTCACAACAAGCTCTGTAGTCAAGTAAAATATTTGACAAAATTAACCTTGAATGATGTTTGACAGTGAACATATCTCCACTGCAGAGGCGCATATACAATCACTGACATCAGTTCCAAATTTTAATCGTGTTTAAAAACTAAATCTTTGTGCAAACAGCACATCTTTAGACACCACACATTATACAACTTTTCTGACGACTGCAAACAGCAGCTGAGCCGAACAGTGAATTCATTTCTTAGTTGTTTGTTCTTTGTTTAACATTGATGGCACGAACGGCAGAAGGAATTTTTTGCTGCTGTCACTTTAAGACCGATCTAATAAACTGACACACATAGGATTTCAAGAAGACACAAAAGAGAATTCAGTTTTTGCACGCTCTATGAAAGGTGGCTTTCTGTGCTCACAATTTGGATGTGAGAACACCATAGAAAAACAAATCTTTTGCATCTTCTTGTGCTTGATTGGTTAAAAATCACATTACAATGTGCAACAAATCCAAAAATCTTTTGAATTTGAAACCGGTTCTAAAATGGAAACCTGTATGACTGGCTATTAAGCTTAGCAAACCAGTGAACGAGAAGAAGAGCAAAAATGATGAAAGTGAGCAAATGAAGAAAGTAATTAATGTGAGTCATATTGAACATGGTATCTGCTTGTTTAGGGTTTTCACCCTTTTCCCAATCATTCCATTCAGTTCCATTAAAAATGACTGAAACAAATCATTTTAAATAATATGATTGTATGACAAATACACAAATACACAAAATCCTTGCGTCTGTTTGACTAAATGAGCTGCACATTTTCTGTCATGCTCTATTTCTGTCTGTCAGGAAAATAATGCAAGGCTTGCTATTGTAATATGACATTGGCATCACAAGAATATCTATGACAAAATCTCTTTGCTTTTTTGATTTCGATGATTTTCTTGTTTCTTTGTATTTCGCTGTATTAATATGGCAAAAACAACAGATACTGCTCAGTTGCTGTCTGCTCTCCTGTTTTTATCTCCAAATACTTATTCACATCTCTTCCCAGGTTTTTAAACTGTGCTTTTAAAACGTAATTGTTTCTGCATTTTTTTTCTCTAGAAGCAGAGCTTACTAAAATATTTCCAAATTCAAAAATATTAAATGCAACATTTGTCAAAATGTGTTTTGCTTTTAAATGTAAATTTTGCCTAATGCAGTATACTGGTATGTTACATAATATAGTCTTACTACACAGTAATATCTAACACCTCCATAATATTGCTGTTGCTGTTAGTAGTTTAATACTTTTACACTTTTAAGATTGCTTTTGATGTTGAGGAGTGAGAATTAATATAATATCTCCTCATTGTACCCAGTTTTTGTAAATGCTTTCTCAGGGCGAAGCTTTAAACAAGGTTATTGACAATCGCAGACTGTTTACAGTTTAATGTAAATTACTTCCATAACTCCCAACCTTAGTTTTGGTTTCCCTTTTTGAATGGGTTAATACCTGCTCAGTTATATCTGCTCACAGTGGTCCGGAACTTAATGTTTCTTTGACTGTAGTCTTTGCAATTTTTGCAAGCTCAACTTTTTAGCCCAAATGGTGACAACACTGTCAGCTTTTGTCATTGCTAAATCTTTGATGTCAGTTTGGTGTGCCACGGGCATTAAAGGGCAAGAAGACGCCTAGTACCAAGACCAGGAAGGACAGGACTTCTCAATGGTCCTTTTACCCATCTTATATCCAATTCCTAAAATTTATGCTGGGAGCACAAAAAAAAAAAAAAAAAAAAAAATCCCAAGGACCTCCTCAGCATGAGTGGGTGAAGCAAAGAAAGGGCACAACGCTCAAATCAAATCCATTTATAACTGTGTTTGGAAACCTTTAAAATGAACACCGCATCCATTTCATACTCATTCAGAGAAATAAGCATTTGCAGTGACTGCAATTTGTAGTGCAACATCTTAAAAAATGCAGCTGTTAACAGACAAATGAATGTTTGCATGATAGGACTCTGTTCAGAACATTGTAAGAGGTTTTCTGGTAGTGGTTTGAAAAGTGAATAATAGGGGTGGGAGGACAAAATTGATTCTCTGATGTAGGGCTGCTCGATTTTGGCAAAAATCATAATGAAAATTTGGTCAATATTGTAATCACGATTATTCAACACGATTATGACTAGGTCCAAACTTGATATTAGTGAATCATTTAAAGATAGCAATACAGCAGAAAAAAAGATAAGCTAAAAGATAACTTTACATGTCCGTATTCTGCTCCGTCTCTGAGCGCATACACAGAACAGCGTTCTGTTCTCGCAGCAGTTCTCTTTCTCGCTTTTAAAAACACAACATCAAAGAAACATTAATAAATCAAGCACGTCTAGTTTCATGAAAGCCACGTTACATGATTTTGCTGATTTGCATGTGAAATTAGGCTTTTATGGAGGAGCCAAAGTGCACCACTGGTAAGAGGGCGGAATGGGGCGCAATAATCGTTTAATCTCCATTATTGCATTTTCATGATCATTTGAAGCTGAAATCAAAATCAAATTTCGATTAATTGCACAGCCCTACTCCGATGCATCACTATTCTCCCTTTAACGATTCGGAATATTTCAGAATCGATTCTGAGCTCGATGTGCCGCATATGGCACATGCCCGCTAGAGATGCGGCAGGCTTCATTACACAGAATTTGCACTGTGAGACGTGCGCATTGCTTGACAGTGTGTGCTTCCACTCGTGATGTTTTACTTTAGATATACTTTCATTTATGCCGTTTGGAATGCAGTACTATTAGATGCACGAAACTCGTGCACTGACATCATGTGCGCTTTGTGTTTGTTCATTCTAAAGCTCGATTGCGACTGTGGTTAAGTGCACTTGCATTTTTGAATACTTTTATACAAAATTGATGTACACACAGTCAGTTTGTTTTCAGAGCAGGACAAAACATCTGGCTTGTCGAAATAGATCTGTGCATTAGTTTAAATACAGCCTGTTAAAGCTGCCACTGTCTACGATCTCATCAGTAATAATCGGCAATAATGCTGAGGAAAAAAGAATAACCAATAACCAAAGAATAACTATTGTCTGTAAACGTTCGGATACTTAAAGAGCACTTATTTTAAATAAGTAATTGTTTTAAAAAAGTAGCCTGCTTATATAAGTAAATTTTGCACAAAATAAATTTGATATAAAATGTATATGAGAATGTAGCCATGTGTAGTAATATTGAAAACTGAGAATGTGATGAATCGTGATATTTAGTTGATAATGAAAATAATCGTAATTAAGAAGATTGTGAACATGAAGATGAAGTACTGACATACAGAGATTCCAACTATAAATAACAATCACAGAAACTGTATTTGCAACAGCAGAAGAATTAATTGGGGGGAAAAAGTGTAGATCAAGAATCGCTCTGGAATCGGATCGTGACTCCCAGAATCTGATCGTGACGTGCCTGAAGATTCCCAGCCCTAGTGAAAAATGATAAAAAGACACTAATGTAGCTATGAATTCCATGTGTGTGTGACTCCCCCAGTGCCAACAGAAATCACAGCACTGGAATGAATAAGCACTAAACTGCATCTGCAATCTTCTCCTCCTGAGAAAGTGATAAAAAATACCTGTGAATTACCTTGGTATTTTGGAGGGAGGCAGTAACACAACTCGGTTATGTCTCTGGGAGCTCTGCGTTCAGAGTCAATGTCCATCGAGACAACAACAGATGCAGTAAGTCATGAGTCTCCATCCCAGAGAGATGAAAGCAGGTTGACCAAATTCCCAGAGAGGCAGAAACACACAGAGACACACATTTGCAACAAGGTTAAGCTCCGGTGAGCACTTCAAGGTGAATTCCTCTGCGTGTTTCAGACTGTTAAGGACCTTCAGCACCTACTTCAGTGCCTCATCTGCGTATTACAGATATTGGGACCCTTCAGTGCTCCAGCAGATCAGCATCCCACAGCGCTTCACGTTCAAGGCTTTTGAAATGGATTCTGGCTCATTCCCCACGGCACTGTTAGGCCCCGATCACACCGAACGCTTCTTTTAGTTCTAAAAATACGAGGCGCAGAGCACTGCCTTTTTTTTGTGACTTTTTAAAAAGAGCAGTGTGCTGCGTTTTTTTATGTTGCTAGGCAACGACCAAAACAGCTGTCCTGTCAGTCAAATCAAAGGATTATAGCGCGAGCGCTCTAAAATCTATGGTTTTTGCTGCTAATTAAACTGTCATATTAGCAGAAACCCCAAAAAATACAGCTCCGGTTTGCCTACAACAGACACCAAAAGTTTCTCCTCCATTTCTTGCAGTCTCCGGACTTTTTAAGCAATGGTAAACTTTCGTCACCACAACAGAAGGCCCGTCTCTCCATTTATTCGATTGGACAATGGAAAAAACGCAAATGACGTCAGGCGTTTTTCCGCTCAGAGTTGCTTTTTCTTTCAACTTCAGGCGCTCAGAGCGCTTCTGCAAAAACGCGAGGCGCAGCAGGCGGTGAAAACGCGAGGCGCCCGGGGCGCATAAGCAGCGCGCAGAACGCTCACTGCCAACAGAAAACCAGGTAACACTTTATAATAACTATCCGTTATAACTAGTTAATAGACCATTAATAAACTGTTAGTAAATGAGTAATAAATGACTTGTTAAATAACAGTTAATAGTTTGTTAATTATTTATAACTGTGCCTTATAGATAGCCAATAGATAGCTTACAAGCTGTTAGTTAACAAGTTATAAATGACTTGTTAACTGTATTTTAATGGTTTATAACTATACCTAATACATTAGTAATAGATCATGAACAAGCTGTTAGTAAATTACTTACTAAAGATTTGTTAAGTATCAGTTAATAGTTTATATATGTTATTGGGACGTTATTCTAAAGTTGCAACTATTCTTCATTTATTAACTGTTAGTAAATGAGGAATAGTTGCAACTTTAGAATAACGTCCCACTAACATACATAAGCTAATAACTAACACTTAACTGAAATATTAACTCACACTTTACAGATCAGTTGTTCATAGTTTGTTAACGATCTACTAATACCAGTGAAACTTTGTAGAACAGCAAATGGATGGAACAAGTTCAAGCTGCAGAAATTTGATATTTAAAATATTAATTTTTTGTACCTCAACCTTGTTCCACCCATAGGCTTTTCTGTGTACTTTATTTTACCAAAGAAACTCCACAGATGAAATGTTGAACATTGTGTTTAATGTATAGAAACACACATACTGAGCCATAACACACGGCAGAAAAGCAGTACACAACAGAATACAAACCCATGAGGTTTGGGCACTTTATCCTGATCAAACATCTTTAATGAAAAGATAGCAAACAGTCCTGCTTATCGTTACCATTGTTGTCCATGTGCACAGCATGGTCCACAGGTGTAGCTTTCTTTTTACTGGAAGTACCTGCTGTTGACTTCTTTCACCTGACAGTACCTGGATTTATCTCAGTATTTTGCACACCGCTGCTGGTTCACTCAGTATAGAGGGTCCAAGGTGTGATAAAACATGTGCATATCAATAATGCCAGTGGCTAGATTTTTATTTATTTTGTTTTCATGTTTAGCACAAAAAAGTGCCCAAACCTCATGGGTTTGTATTCTGTTGTATACTGCTGTTCTGCCATGTGATGGCTCAGTATGTGTGTTTCTATACATTAAACACAATGTTCAACATTTCATCTGTGGAGTTTCTTTGGTAAAATAAAGTACACAGAAAAGCCTATGGGTGGAACAAGGTTGAGGTACAACAATTTAATATTTTAAATATCACATCAAATTTCTGTAGCTTGAACTTGTTCCATCCATTTGCTGTTCTACAAAGTTTCACTGGTATTAGTAGATCGTTAAACTATGGACAACTGATCTGTAAAGTGTGAGTTTATATATAAGTTAAGTGTTAGTCATTAGCTTATGTATGTTATTGGTACGTTATTCTAAAGTTGCAACTATTCCTCATTTACTAACAGTTAATAAATGAAGAATAGTTGCAACTTTAGAATAACGTCCCAATAACATATATAAACTATTAACTGATACTTAATAAGTCTTTAGTAAGTAATTTACTAACAGCTTGTTCATGATCTATTAATATTTTATTAGGTATAGTTATAAATCATTAAAATACAGTTAACAAGTCATTTATAACTTGTTAACTAACAGCTTGTAAGTTATCTATTGGCTATCTATAAGGCATAGTTATAAATAATTAGCAAACTATTAACTGTTATTTGACAAGTCATTTATAACTCAATAACTAACAGTTTATTAATGGTCTGTTAACTAGTTATAACAGATAGTTATAAATCATTAACAAACTATTAACTGTTATTTAACAAGTCATTTATAACCCATTAACTAACAGTTTATTAATGATCTATTAACTAGTTATAACGGATAGTTATTATAAAGTGTTACCGAAAACCATTCAAAAAAGGCGCCTCTCACTGCAAAAACGCGTTCGGTGTGATCGGGGCCTTACACTGCAGAAATAATGAAACTCTATATCGCTTACCCAGACCTTTTTATTGGAGTACATTATGTGTATTGTCTGTATTCAATTTTCTAATTTGCATTAGATGCTGTATAGCTAATGTCTGTAAATAACAATATCTTGTTTATTTGTTTTATGTGGAATAGGGGTGTGCAATATGATGGATTTTAAACGTGGACGATTAAAATATATACACGATCTGCCTTTGAAAAAGCAACTTTAATATCGTAGTATCGTGGTACAGCGTGCCTCCATCCATATACCTGTCAAACAGTGCCTAATTACTGGACTAAGCTATATTTCGTGTCTGATTAGCTAACACTGTCTAATACACACAAGGATTACATATAAACACAGTTGGTTATGTCTAAAGTGAAAGTGAACAGTTGAGAGAAAAACAGATGTGCACCTTTCTATTAGATGTGTGCAGCCCTTAAAGTGACAGAACTAAACATGATGCAGATTGTCATTAAAGGGACAAAAAATTTACTCGCATGTTGTCCCAAACCTCTATGATTTTTTTCTTGTACTGAACACAAAAGAAGTTATTTTGTACAATGTGGATAACAGTAGCTGGCCCCCACTGACTTGGGGAAGAAATAGTGGGAAAAAAATAAATAAAATACTATGAAAGTAACTGGGGACCAGCAACTGTTTGGTTACCCACTTTCTTCAAAATAAGTTTAATGTTCAACATGTTTTATGTTAAAAAACAACAACAACAAACTCGAAAGTGAGTAAATGATGATAGAATTGTCATTTTTGGAGGATAGTAGGCTAATAAAATAAAATGCAAAGACAAATCACTCACTGCTCTTGACTGAACAACTTTAATACAGTTGATTTAATAAGAGTCAATGTATAATTTATGAATATAGTGATTGGTGGTGGTTGAGGAGAGATCCCCCATATGATTGTAAAGCGCTTTGGGTGTACGGAAATACACATGAAAGCGCTATACAAATGCATCATTCATTCATTCATTCATTTATTTTCATATTTGTTTATTCAATTTCTTGATTTCTACTCCTAAATACACACCTACTGTACCTGAAAATTAAAGCACTGTTTGATTTATTTGTATATTATGTGTATTTGTAACATGTAGCCTGTCTTTGTTCTTATTTTTTAATAACAAAGATAAAATAATGACAAAGATTTTTATCTTCGCCCACTTTGGCCTAAACATATGCCATTCTTTTTATTATATATTTTGTTACCTTGTACAGCTTTGGTTTTAAAATAGGGAAATTAGTTTGGCTCTACTGCTCAGACAACATGCAAAATAGTAAAAAAAACCCGACATGACAAAGAATCATGATAAAATGATGAATCATGATATTTTTGCCATATCACCCACCCCTACTGTGGAAAAAGGTTTTTCACCTTATTCATTTTAGAGAAACAACAATTTATCACCTAATGTATTTTATTTTATTAATGGTATTCATTTACAGTAGTAGTTGTTGGTTACTGCTGTTGATCTTTAAGTTAATAAGTCTGTTAGATATTTATCAAATTCTTCAGATTGGTCATCAACTCCTTCCAATTTACATCATTTTTATTTTATTTATTTATTTATTTATTTATTTATTTATTTATTTATTTATTTTTAAACCTCCTTGTTTGTTTTTTACTGTTAAGGTGAAACCGCTTAGCTGGTTCCTCCAAAATAAAAGGAATGACTCATCTGACACTCTCACATTCATCTTAAGGAGCATGCCACAAAAAACACTCCATTCGTTTGGTGCCACACTTGAGAATCGTTACTCTACTTTCATAACTAATAACACGTCACTTTAGAAGGTCTATATACTGATTCAAGTCTTATACTGTACAGACAGTACTGAAACATTACTAATAATGGGGTAATAGGGATATTATTATTTTTTTTTTTGACAGAGGTTAGGGTGACCATAGTCTCAGCTTCAGACATCACACCCATGGACTGTTGGCTGAACGTCTGTTACATATCGTACAAAAAAAATTAGAAATGCTTCAGGAGTTTTGACATCATCATCAGGTTCAATTCTGTTATTGTGGGGACATTTATCATGCCCCTAAACATGATGTGGCACAATATGAAACGTGATTGGTTGCTTTACCTGTCTGTCATATGGTCTCTTGGGCAGTCCTTAGGCATTTAAAGTGTCCATGGTTTCCAGACCTTCTGTCATCAGTCTGAAGGTCTGGCTACACGAGACTAAGGTGACCATACGTGCCATTTTTCCTGAACATGTTTTGGCTTTGTTTGCACTGAGCAGATCAATCGGTGTAGGACATCAAAGTATGAGAGCTATAGTGAGCAGACGGCTCTTTATGCTTTCGAATTGCACTCATGGTCTGCTCAGCACTTCAAGTCGCACACCTAATATGTACGCATAGATGCATCACTTTGACCATCACTTTGTCTTTGTAGATCCCACCTTTTCACGTGCCATGATTGGTCGATTATGTACAATGCCTGCATATTATTAGTCAAACTACTTTTTACCTTCAGCAAGTATGAAAACAGGCCAACAAGGCAAAAAAAATCCTGGCCAGGACGTGTCCGAGAAAAAGTGGCACGTATGGTCACCCAACGACATATCAGCATGTGGCAGATTATCTGGAAGTTGATTGGACTACATATTTTTTACATAAAACTAACTTTTTTGTTTTTCAGCCAGTTTTGTATTGTTGAAGTATCTGTTGTATATGTAAATGAACCATGTGTTCTCTTTCTCTGTGATCCTGCACCCAGATATCCTAGTTTATATGTCAGCAAAACTTTTGACAGCTCTAGGGCTTTTGTGAAAACTACAAATCATACTTTCACAGTGATTTTATTTTTAAATGGGGAAAAAAATACTTATAGTTTTCTGACCTTTTTTGGCAAAAATGGCACCACAGCTCTTGTTCTCTTAGCATAGCACCAGCTACTTTATTCTCTCTTTTTTAACATCTTAATAGTTTTAATAAAATGCCATTTTACCAGCTGTAAATTAATTGATTGATTGATTGATTGATTGATTGATGAATTGATTAAAAGCAAATTTTCAACCCAAAATCTGAGGGAGCATGTGGGTCTTTTTCCTGAAAGGACGTCTCTCTCCTGTGTGAGATCTGCTGGTACCTGTAGGATCCTCACAGGGGGCCAGTTCTTCGTAATCAAGGGTCTGATTGTTCTCCAGTGTTTTTGTGTGGTTTGTCTCTACATGGAGACCTGCACTAAAAAAATAAAGCTTTTCATCAACAAAGAATTGTCTCAAATGAAAACATGAACAGACTCCCAGACCAATATATTACACTTTAAAGAGTATTCCTGACACAGGTTGTTCACCCCTTTACTGCATGTAAAGACTTCTGTTTTTCTTTACAGTTTTTCTCAATTGCTTAAACACATTTCTTGAAATTATGCCTCTTATTTGCGAAACTCTAAACACAAATCCACAACTCCTAACTCATTTCCCCAAACTTCCTATATTGAGGTCAAAATGAAGCTCTCCACTCAAAATAATTCAATCTTGCTGAAAAACCAAACTTTGCTTTCAGACATGACACACAAATCCTCAAAAACAAACACACTACAACACAGTTTTACACACTGATGAGATAAATTCAAAACAATACTACAAAAACAATACAAATAAAAAACTTTTCACATGATGAACACAACAAATCTATTCCTTTGCAAGTGTTGTATTCCTTAATTTAATGTACTGTAGAGTACAGTACAAAACAGCAAAAAACAACAAAATAATTATTCTGCCCAGCATCCTGTCTTTGGTCTGGGACAGGCCAAAGAACCTCTTCAGCATCACAGGCTAAATTAGCCCTGGCCAGGCAGCAGGGGTCAAATCCTCTTGCATGCCTGATCCAACCCTGGCACTCATCAACTAAAATATATGAGACTGCTTGTTTTCTTGCCCTTGCTCTTCCTCTGTCTCTTCCACGTTGTTGTCGTCATCGCCCTCCTTCTCCTCCTCCTCCTCCTCTTCCTCTTTCACCTCCTACTCTTCCTCTTCAAAATTACACATTACTGTATGTGGGATATTGATTGAAAAAGACTGGATAGGATTCACAGTTACACTTGTACTAGTGGTCTGACAAAAAAAATAAAAAAATAAAATAAAAGCACACAACGTCATTGTGAAACAGAAAAAAAAAAGAAATATGGGCACAAAGGTGAAAATAAAAATAAGAAAGTCCACTGTCAGAATTTGTAACTCCTGTGTTGTCCTCTGTCTATATGCTTTCCAATGGAAGGTTCATGAGATGTACCTTTGATCTATTTCAGAGAACTGCTTTATCATTGGTTGATCTATATTATCTTCATTAGTGAAAGTCAAGATTCACTTGAATAATTCATGGCAAATTTACAAAAAGTCTAATAGAAATGTGTAGAATATATGATTGACAGTTTAGGACAACTAGATCAAAAATTTAGCATTTAGGTAATGATTTATACGATGAGCTAATGACTTGATGTTTTGAGGGGTAAGACTATTGCACAGAGAACTACAGTATATAATACATTTTGAGCAACATGACAATAGCAACTGATAATGTAGGAAACTGCAGACAAATGTATATTTCATTTCTGATCTGAGAAATGCACCAAAGTGACTGAGAAAAAACTTTTATCCTTTTATCTCCATCGAAGGTACTGATTGGTGTGTGCTAAATTTTGACTCCTAGTGTTTCCACTTGGGTAATTGTGTGCTAATTGAGCTCAAACTTTGCAGACTTGAATGAACAATATTGAATGCTTGTGCTTTCTAAATGACCTCATGGTGTAAGCACTGAGAAATGTAGGGATTTGTGTGCAGAGTTTTGAAGTAACAGTTCACCAAATATAACTCATGTGTCAAAGCAGGGAATAGTGTTTATAGTTTAGGGAAATGGGTGTGCTTTTTCAAAAATGGCGTTATAGTTTTGAAATGTTAGTTCAAAAGACTGGTTATAGTGTTTTAGCAATTGAGAAAAACTTTAATATCAACCAATCTACCCCACTTATTGAGTCCAATTTGCAAGATGAATAGTATTTGCTCTTGAATCAACCCATATGAACCCTCCAGAGCTCTTTCTCTCATATCTATTTTTATCTGTATGGCTGATGTAGTAGATGTGTAGTAGTTGAGGATGTGGTTTTAAATTGTAATCATTTTGTGAAACGGCTTGTGTACAGCATTAGTGCTACAGTTGAATAACAGGTAAGATGTTCTTCTCAGGACTGTGGGTTCAGGTTTACCAAAAAGGACTGGTGCAGGAAAGCAGATACTTGAACAAACACAAACCACATATTGCTGCTTTCTGCATTTTGAATGAGAAAATGTATTCCATCTTTGCATATGAATGTAATGCATGAGCGCTGGACCATTGGATGCTCCTTAGAGCATTTATATTTACAAGCATTTGTATGCATTTATATTTACAAGACTAGATTATTGCAGTGCGTTATATATCGGCATAAATAAATCACTGATTAATCGATTACAATTAGTTCAAAACGCCGCTGCGAGACTGTTGACGGGGACTCGTAAGAGAGACCACATTACCCCAGTATTGAGCTCTTTAAATTGGCTACCAATTGACTGCAGAATAAATTTTAAAATTTTAATTTTTGTTAATAAATCACTGCATGGTATGGCACCATTGTACCTGGTAAATCTTATTAAGAAATATGAACCAAAACGGTCCTTGAGGTCAGCTGACCAGCTGGTTTTAATGACTCCAAGAACAAAGCGGAAAAGTGGAGATCGAGCTTTTGCAGCGACTGCTCCAAAACTCTGGAATGATCTACCACTTTCTATCAGATTGGAACGTACTTTTATTGTTTTTAAACATAAGCTTAAAGAATACCTGCTAGCTCGAGCATTTAATGGGGTATAGTAGTTACATTTGTAGGTTTATCAAACTGAGGTGTTTATTTTATTTCATTGTTATTCTATGTGGTGTTAATGATGTATGTTTATGATTATTTGTGTTTGTACAGCACTTTGTTCAATGACAAATTGTGTAAAAGTGCTTAATAAATAAAGTAAAGAAAGAAAGAAAGAAAGAAAGAGCGCATAACTTAATGGCTGTGGCTGTGAATTATACTTGTGTCTAAAGAAATGTGAAGTGGATATGAGAATCCCATATTTTTCAAACAGAGCGAACATTTGGAATAAATGTTCTAATGGATGTTGTTTTACTCTTCCAATGAGAGGTATACAGGTGTTGCTCACACAGTAGGACATGTTTGAGTCTCATTATTAGATGATATGTTTGATGTGTACTGACAGATTATAAAGAAAATATTTTTTAGAACTTTACTGCTAATAAACGGTTTTCAAATATGCACGTTTCGTGAATGGATAGGAAAAAGGCATTTTTTTGTAATTCTTTTTGAATCTGATAGATTATTAGCTTATTTTATTTTTGCTAAAGTGTGTTTGTGTAGATTTTGTTGTTTTTGCCCTTGTCTGAGACCCAGACTCAAAAAAATGCACAGTGAATACAGTGAGGGAAAATTATTTGATTCCCTGCTGATTTTGTTCATTTGCCCACTGACAACAAAATGATCAGTCTATAATTTTAATGGTAGGTTTATTTTAAAAGGTGAGAGACAGAATAACAACAACAACAACAACAACAACAACAACAAAAATCAAGAAAAATGCATTTAAAAAAAGTATAAATAAATTGATCTGTAAATTGATCTGCATTTTAATGAGTGAAATAAGTATTTGACTCCTTTGCAAAACATTAGGATTTTGGTGGCAAAACCTTTATTGACAATCACAGAGGTCAGACGTTTCTTGTAGTTGGCCAGCAGGTTTCGAGGCTGATGTGAAGCCACTCCTTTGTTGCCTTGTCTGTGTGTGTTGGCTCATTGTCATGCTGGAATACCCATCCACGATCCCATCCCATCAATGCTCTGACTGACGTAAAGAGGTTCTCACCCAAGACTTGACGATACAAGGCCCGTCCATCGTTCCTTTGATGTGGTGCAATTTCTTTGTTAGTGGGCAAACGTACAAACGTACAAGCAAGTGATCAAACATTTTTTTTCCTTACTGTAAATACACAAACAAACAATATTAATAATAACAATAATACATGTATTAATTTTTCCCACCAATAAAGCCTGTTTTCCTCAGTATAAGTTTTATTCACTGTGTTAGAAAGCTCTGTGTCATTTCATTGTCTGTGCTTGGCCATCTATCACTCACCGTCATTCAGTACTGCTGTGATCTTCAGGGAGGTGCTGCATATGGCTTGAGAGGAATGAAAGAAATGGAGCATTAAACCAAAACAAACAAAAATGGAATAATGCTAATTGGATGCTCAGGAGTATGTTGTCTTTTTGATTCTGTCCTTACTTAAAATATGTTTTTTTTATCTATTTTAATTGATTGACTGTTTTAATTTCATTGTTTTCCCAAGGTACTTGAATTACTTTAGGCTGCTGTCTACAATTATTAAAATGTATGTAATATCCTGTAAAATTCTTGCTGTTGTAGTATTAGTCTGCTTGTGTATTGTGCATATATATTGGCATAAAAATGCAATCCGTTTAATGGTAAACACATTAGCAACAGTATAAATAGACGTATATTTAACAGAGAAATGAACCGTGCAATCAAATGCTAACTTCGTTGATGGGTTTTTTCAATGATCAAACTAGTATATACTAAAAATGTCCTATTCCAAACAGGCCATAAATGTTATGGATTAGTTAAAGGTTCGATGCAAAAATTAAATTCATGATTTGACGTTCCTGCACTTCTTAATGATTGCAGAGTATGGAGCAGCTGAGGAACTGTACTTCACATCCTCAATCAATACTATGGACCTCCAGTGGGCAGTGAATATTTCCTGTATAGATTTCTCTGCCATGTCCTCAAAACAAATAATTGCGCAAACAACATCTATTTACAGCAAGGTCTTCTGAGGTGGCCTGGGGGAGTTTACCGTGTTCAGGTAACCAGAGAAGAATGATATTCCTCTCCTTGATAACAGCAGCATATATAGAGTATCCCAGAGGGTGAACGATTGCAAGCTGATCTCATTAGTATTCGTAGCTGTTCGTACGTGAAGTCTGGTTTTAGCACACCTACATTTTCATGGAGAAACACTAATAAGTGCTGTCAACACATCCGAAATTGAAGAGTTTGATATATAGATTTGATATATAACTTTAGAGATTTATGTTTATGAATCCTTTGAGGTTTACAGACAAATTCATATCATTTATTGCTTTTGTACAAAAAGAGTTACCATTATAGTTATACTTTTACTGTGTTTATTAATTCTGCAAGTCTTATTAACCTTTTTAGTTGTATGCATGTTGTAAAATGATGTTGCATTTTATATTTCTAAATTGAGATTAATCTAGATTAATAAATTAAGGAATATTTATAATTTCATGATGCCTATCAAAAAATGCATTAACCATTTAAAAAAATGCATTAACCTTATGTATATATAATAAATGTTTACTACCGTTACAGTTAACAGATTTAAGAAATGAGACATTTATATTGATTTAATTGTGCTTTGTGCATATTCTTAAACACTACACACACTATTGATGCTTCAGTTTTATTTATTACTTGAGATTTAAAAGCATTATTCATTTAGCAGACGCTTTTATCCAAGACGACTTACAAATGAGGACAATAGAAGCAATCAAAACTAACAAAACAGCAATAATATGTGAGTGCTATGCCAAGTCTCATTAGTTATTTAAATAAAAAGTAGATAAAATACAAAAAAGAATAGAGACTGCTATTGTTAGAAAACTAGTAGATGAAATGGAAATGGAATAGAGAGTTCTAGTGTTACAGAGGAGATGTGTTTTTAGCCATTTCTTGAAGATGGCTAAGGGCTCAGCTGTTCAGTTTGAATTGGGTAGGTCATTTTGCCAGGGAACAAGCAGCTATTGGTAGCTAGTGCAAATTGATGAACATAGGTGTGACATGCCCTCTTTTTGGCTTGTTAAAAACTAATCTTGCAGCCGCATTCTGGATTAGTTATAGAGGTTTGATAGAACTGGTTGGAAGACCTGCCAACAGAGCATTGCAATAGTTCAGCCTGGACAAAATAAGAGTTTGAATGAGTTGTGTAGCATATTTTGATTCTGATCTTCCTATTGTTGTATTAAGCAAATCTGTAGGACCTTGCAGTTTCAGCAATGTGGTCTGAGAAATTCAGCTGATCATCAATCACAGCTCCAAGATTCCTGGCTGCCCTTGAAGGACTTGTGGTTAATGCACCTAGCTGGATGGTGAAACTGTGATAAAGTGATGGGATTGTTGAAACCACAAGCAGTTCTGTTTTGCCAAGGTTGAGCTGAAGGTGATGGTCCTTCATTCAGCAACAAATGTCAAGCTGAGATGCAAGCAGCTATCTTCAGATCCTCAGGATGGAATGAGAGGTAGAGTTGAACAGCATCAGCATAGCAGTGTAAGGAAAAGCCATGTTTCTGAATGACAGAACCTAGTGATGCATGTAGACAAAGAGGAGAAGTGGTCCAAGAACTGAGCCTTGAGGCACCCCAATAGTTAGATCTTGTGATTTGGAAACCTCAACTCTCCAAGATACATTGAAGGACCTGTCTGAGAGGTAAGACTCAAACCACTGGAGTGCAGTTCCTTAGATGCTGTTCACCATGAGGGTTGACAGGAGGATCTGGTGGTTAACCGTGTCAAAAGCAGTGGACAGATCCAACAAGATAAGTACTGAAAATGTAGAAGCCGCTCTTGCCAGTCCTAGGGCTTCAACAACTGAGAACAAGGCAATCTTGGTTGAATCTTCACTTCTGAAACCAGACTGGTTGCTGTCCAGAAGGTTGTTCTGTGTGAGAAAGGCAGAGACTTGGTTGAACAACTCATTCAAGTGTTTTTGCAATGAATGAAAGAATGAATAATAGTCTGTAGGTTTTCTGGGTTAAGAGTGGGTTTCTTAAGTAGTGGGGATATCTGAGCCTGTTTAAATGATGAGGGAAAACACCTGTGTGAAGAGATGAGTTAATGATGTGAGTGAGTGCAGGTCTAACTGAAGGAGAAATAGCAGGAAGGAGATGAGATGGAATAGGATCAAGCGGACAAGGATGATTAGAAATGATGAGTTTAGAGACTTCTGCCTTAAAAAAGTAGCAGGAAGGACGTGAGCGAGTGCAAAATAAAACACTAAAAATAAAAAACAACCATTTTAAATGTGGATTTAAGCTTCACAATATTTGTAACACACACAATGAAAAACAAAACAAAACTGGTTGTTGATTTTGGCATTGGGTTTGATTAATTATTTTTATTATTATTATTATTATTATTATTATTATTATTATTATTATTATTATTATTTTAAAGATCACATTTGAAAGGAATTCAAAATTTCAAATATTATTATTTTATTAAGTGACATGGTTAAAAAATAAATAAATAAATAAATAAATAAATTATATATGATATATATATATCATATCTCTAAGAATGAAAAAAAAAAATCCTGAATTTGCAGTCAAGAAAAAAATCTTAGCAAGCACTCCATTAAAGCAAACCATTATATTACTCACTCTTTCTTTTGAAGGTGCTAAAGTTGCCATCAGAACATTTCCCCCTAAAACTTGTGGCATTAATTTAGTTGTCCGTTATGTGAAAGGAGGTGGTACAAGGACACTAGGGATGAGATGAATAAAGCAAAAAGACACAGTGTCTAAAACTCAAATAAAAGAATCTGACACTTGTTTGATGTGGGTTTTGTGTTGATTACAGCTGAGCTAAGCATTTAATTACCATGCCGAGAGCAAGTTTTGTTGTTTAATAAGCAACGTTTGCTTCTTTAGCATTTTGAGACTTACATAATATCAAATTAGTTACTATTTCTAAAGTATACAAGTGGTATACTGCTGCTGCTGCTGCTGCTATATATATATATATATATATATATATGTATGTGTGTGTGTGTGACCCTGGACCACAAAACCAGTCATAAGGTTACATTTTACAAAACTGAGATATATATCATATGAAAGCTCATTAAATAAGCTTTTTATTGATGTATGGTTTGTCAGGATAGGACGATTTTTGGCCGAGATACATCTATTTGAAATCAGAAATCTGAGGGTGCAAAAAAATCAAAATACTGAGAAAATCACCTTTAAAGTTGTCCAAATTAAGTTCTTAACAATGCATATTACTAATCAAAAATTACATTTTTATATATTTATAGTAGGAATTTTACAAAAAAACTTCATGGAACATGATCTTTACTTAATTTCCTAATGATTTTTGGCATAAAAGAAAAATCAATCATTTTGACCCATACAATGTATTTTTGGCTATTGCTACAAATATACCCCAGCGACTTAAGACTGGTTTTGTGGTCCAGGGTCACATATATAAAATTACAAGTGGCATGGTATTGTACGACTTTGGTGTTTTAGCAGCACATTAAAAATAATCTAAGATTACGAGAATAAAGTCGAAATGTTTCAAGAATTTAAATAATAAAAATTATATAATGTTAATTAAAATTAGAAATTAAAGTTACACTATTTTGAGAATTACAACTTTATTCTCACAATTTCGACTTTATTCTCGAGTTTAGAGACTTCTGCTTCAGTAAGTGGAGGGAAGGATGTAAGCGAGTGCAAAATAAAAATAAAACACTAAAAGCAAAAATCAAACATTTTAACTGTGAATTTAAGCAAAACAATATTTATAATGCACAAAATGGGGAAAAAACATTAATTTTGACATTGCATTAAATTAATTATTTTATTATAATTATTTTAAAGATCACATTTTGAAGTAATTAAAAAAAATCTAAGATTACGAGATTAAATTAATATTTAATAATATAGTCGTAATAAAGTCGAAATTGAGAATAAAGCTAAAATATTATGAGAATAAAGTCGAAATATTACAAGAATAAATTTGAAATATTACAAGAATAAAGTCGAAATATTACAAGAATAAATTTGAAATATTACAAGAATAAAGTCGAAATATTACAAGAATAAATTTGAAATATTACAAGAATAAAGTCGAAATATTACAAGAATAAATTTGAAATATTACAAGAATAAATTCGAAATACAATAAATAAGCTGAAATATTACGAGAATAAAGTCAAAATATTACCAAAAAATAAAGTTGAAATGTTTCGAGAATAAAGCCAAAATATTACAAGAATAAAGTCGAAATATGACAAAAATAAAGTTGAAATATTACCAAAAAATAAAGTTGAAATATTATGAGAATAAAGCCAAAATATTACAAGAATAAAGTCGAAATAGTTACAATATTTTCTGAATTACAACAATACATTCTTGTAGTATTCTGACTTTTATTCTCGTAATTTTGACTTTATTCTCAAAATATTTCGACTTTAATTTCCTAAACTTAGTTCTTTTTGTTTTATTTATTTATTTTTTTTATATACAAGGCACTAAAATGCAATCATAGTATTGCTTCTTTTAATATTCATTTGAAAATTTAATTTGCCAATATCTGAATATTGCACACGTTTTGGCAATTCTAGTTCCAAAGCGTTATCATAGCATTCCTGTCTAAAGTTATACTTTAATAAAAAGCTACATATTTTATATGATATCAATATGTTAGTATTTTATTTTTGGTGTCTGTCCTAACATACTAAATGTAGAGTTTACATGCAAACACTGCAAATACATGCACATTTTGGTTTATTTTGAATCAGCAAATCACCACTCACTCACCGTAATTGACTCACAATGACTCATTTGGTGCACAGACAAATACATCTTGTTGTTGAAAGAAGGGGTGCTATTATGGCTGGAAATGAAGAGTAAATCTGACATATTTACAGAATCATCTGCCAGATTGATTCATCATCCCCGTTGAGGGACACCCTTTAGATTTAACAATGAAAACGGCTGAGAATGGAGTGCCGAAATGAGCTGTTGTGACATTTGGAGATGTAGTCCTCAGTCGCCAGGATGGGTGTCAGATTTCTTTCTCGTGCTCTCTCTTTCACTGCACTTTTTAGGCCAGATGAGTAGGGTGAACACGTCTTTAATTAGCCAGTCTGAGTTGAGGCTCCGAGAATGGCCTTCAGTTAACAATATTTCCTATTAATTAAAATGTTAATTAGACAGAATCCCCGAAGCCAGTGTGAGTCAGAGTCCTTTTATAGGTCATATGCGGATTCTGCTTTGGACACTGACTGCACAGGAATCCAAACTTTTACGTCTCTGCATACAAATATATTGTGCCCCTAAAACTGTGTATTACTAGGCCCTCACCAGTCTGGGACAAAAAAGAGACACAAAAACACATGAAAATAGAAACAGTTGACGAATGTAAAGCAGCAAGCTGTAGCGAGACTCAAATGAAAATACTTTTTTCCCAACATATTTATTGATAAATGCATGCATACTTTTAGAAATAGTAACTAATTTGATATTATGCAAGTCACAAAATACCAAGGAAGCAAACGCTGCTTATTAAACAAGCAAAACTTGCTTTCGGCATGGCAATTAAATGCTTAGATCATCTGAAATCAACACAAAACTCACATCAAACAAGTGTCAGATTCTTTTATTTGAGTTTTAGACACTGTGTATTTTTTTTTTTTTTTTTTTTTTTGCTTCATTCATCTTGTCCCCAATGGCCTTGTACCTCCTGCTTTCACATAACTGACAACTTTATTAATGCCACAAGTTTTAGGGGGAAACGTGCTGACGGCAACTTTGGCTCCTTCAAAAGGAAGAGTGAGTAACAATGGATTGCATTAATGGAGTGTTTGCTAAGGTTTTGTCTTGACTGCAAATTCAGGATTTTTGAAATTGTGGATTTTCATTCTTGGAGACTTTATAATTCTGTAGAAACTGCTGGTTTTTATATGAAGGATATCTGAATGGCTGACCCAATTATTGTACTTTAAATTGGTAGTTTCAATTTTTAATAGAACTGTGCTGAGCAAAAAGTAGGTCAGAACTTACAGTATATTCATATAAAGTTGTTTCATCAGCTAATGCAGCTACTTTTCATGATTGTTAATAGAATTGTGTATTTACAGCATCTACCAGCAGTGGCTCTATATGTCAGGCAGTTTTTGAAAAAGGGTTAAAAAAATAAATTGTGATGTCAGCCAGAAAAGAAGGCTGTTTAAGAGTGGAGCATGTTATTACATTTTGGTGAAATATTTTTTTTTTTTCATTTGCATTTATTTGATCAAAAATACAGAAAAAAACTGTAATATTGTGAAATATTATTTCAATTTAAAATAACTGTTTTATATGTGAATATATTTTAAAATATAAAGTTTTCCTGTGATGCAAAGCTGAATTTTCAACATGATTACCCCAGTCTTTAGTGTCACATGATCCTTCAAAAATCATTCTAATATGCTGATTTATTATTAATGTTAGAAACTGTTTTTGCTGCTTAATATATAGGGTCGTGGCAGGGGATGTGACGTCTCAGTTCCCTCCTTCAGGGAACGAGGGTTACCTTCGTAAACCTAGACGTTCCCCTTCAGTCGTTTCACTATGACGTTACATATGGGAACAGACCCATGGAACAGGCCACGACCCTGATGCCGCGTTACGCACAACCCCACGTGCTGACAGGCGGACGTGTCAGCAGATGGAAATTGTAACGTAACCTTCCCAACGCCCTGAGGGCCAATAAAGGGGGCCCTACAGGGATGCCAGTTGTCTGAAGCATGGGTTGGGGGGGGGCGGAGCACATGAATCTTTACATGTGGAAATGAAAATAATTCAATATATCCATAAAGCTTTTAGGGATATACGAGGGAAACAGCAGTCTTCTCCGCTGGAATATTGAAAAACATAGCCACAACCTGCGGGGCGAAGGAGACCCAGGCAGGATCACAGTCAGGGACTACTCCGCATCTAGGCCTGACTGCGGGGCATGGAGGACCCAGGGATCGCCGGAGGGAACATTCTGGGAATATGGCACACGGATCCACGTGGGAATGGCGCAGCAAGCCAACACCAGCCGTCCTCCAGCTCACCTGAAGTCTATGTTAAGACACGGGAGGAGACGGCCTCTACGCGAAGGTATTAGGTGTCGCCCAGCCGGCAGCTCTACAGATATCTGCTAGTGAGGCGCCATAAGCCAACGTATAGGATGAGGCAACACTCCTAGTGGAGTTGGCACGAACACCTAAGGGGTATGGCTCTCCCTGATATAAGTAAGACAGGGAGATGGCTTCCACCACCCAATGGGCCAACCTCTGTTTGGAGACAGCATTCCCTTTTTGCTGACCTCCGAAGCAGACAAAGAGCTGCTCGGTGCGTCTGAAGTGCCGAGTACGGTCTACGTATATGCGCAGAGCACGAACAGGGCACAGCAGCGCAGAAGCTGGGTCTGCCTCCTCCGGGGGCAGAGCTTGCAGGTTCACCACCTGATCGCGGAATGGCGTGGTGGGAACCTTGGGCACATAACCGGGCCGGGTCTCAGGATGACGTGAGAATCTCCGGGCCCAAACTCAAGGCACGTTTCGCTGACAGAGAAGGCTTGTAGGTCCCCTACCCTCTTGATGGAGGCCAGTGCAGTCAGGAGCGCTGTCTTAAGTGACAGCTCAACTGATGCAAGTGGCTCGAACGGGGCTTCTTGTAGGCCACGGAGGGCGAAGGAGAGATCCCAAGAGGGTATGAGGTGCGGTCTGGGAGGATTAATCCTTCTTGCACCTCGCAGGAACCTCACGATGAGTTGGTGCTTACCGAGGGATATTCCGTCCACTGCATCGTGATACGCTGCGATGGCAGCAACGTACACTTTGAGAGTCGAAGGGGACAGCCTGTGCTCCAACTTCTCTTGCAGGAAGGAAAGCACTACTGCAATCGTGCATCTCTGTGGGTCCTCTCCTCGAGAGGAACACCAGTCAACGAACAGACCCCACCTCAGTGCGTAAGCCTGCCTTGTAGAGGGGGCTCGGGACTGAGTGATGATATTTATCACGGCCTGGGAAAGGCCGGCGAGGTCTGACGCGTCCCGTCCAGGAGCCAGACGTGCAGGATCCACAGATCGGGGCGCGGGTGCCAAATTGTGCCCATCCCCTGAGAAAGAAGGTCCTTCCTCAAGGGGATCTTCCAGGGAGGGGCTGCCGCGAGGGAAATGAGTTCTGGAAACCATGTCCGGGTGGGCCAGTGTGGTGCAACCAACAAGACCTTCTCCTCGTCCTCCCTGATCTTGCACAGGGTCTGTGCAAGGAGGCTCACTGGGGGAAAGGCGTACTTGGGCCCCGGAGGCCAGCTGTGTGCCAGTGCGTCTCTGCCGAGGGAAGCCTCGGTCAGGGAGTAAAAGAGCTGGCAGTGGGAGGATTCGGGGGAGGCGAACAGATCTATCTGAGCCTCGCCGAAATGACTCCAAATCAGCTGGAATGTCTCGGGGTGGAGTAGCCATTCTCCAGGGTGGGTGGACTGCCATGAGAGCTGATCCGCTGCACGGTTGAGCTCCCCCAGTATGTGAATGGCACGTAGCGATTTCAGCCACGTTTGACTCCAGAGAAGCAGACGGCGGGCGAGTTGTGACATGCGAGGGGAGCGGAGACCGCCCTGGCGATTGATATACGCCACAGTCGCAGTGCTATCAGTACGAACAAGCACGTGCTTCTTGCGCAACGTCGATTAGAAGCGACGAAGGGCCAGGAGCACAGCCAACAACTCAAGGCAATTGATGTGCCACTGCAGTCGAGGTCCTGTCCAGGAGCCCGATGCTGCTTGCCCATTGCATACAGCACCCCAACCCGTGATGGAGGCATCCATGTAGACCACGATGTGCCTGGACACCTGTCCCAGGGGCACTCCGGCCCGAAGGAAGGCAGGGTCTGACCACGGGCTGAATAGGCGGCAACACTGCGAGGAAAAGCCAATCCGGAGTTTGCCACGGTGCCATGCCCGTCTCGGGACTCAATCATGTAACCAGCGCTGAAGCGGTCTCATATGAAGCAAGCCCAGCGGCGTAACCGCGGCTGCAGCTGCCATATGCCCCAGGAGCCTCTGAAATGTTTTGAGAGGGACCGCTGTCTTGTGTCTGAATAAGTCCAGACATTTCAGCACTGACTGCGCACGCTCGTTGGTGAGGCAGGCTGTCATATTGACCGAGTCCAGCTCCACACCGAGAAAAGAGATCCTCTGCACTAGGGAGAGTTTGCTCTTCTCTCGGTTGACCTGAAGGCCCAGATGGCTGAGGTGCTGGAGCACCAGGTCCCTCTGTTCGCACAACAGATCTTGCGAGTGAGCTATGAGAAGCCAGTCGTCGAGATAGTTGAGAATGCGAAAGCCTGACTGCCAAAGAGGAGTCAGGGCTGCCTCCGCGACCTTCGTGAAGACGCGGGGAGAGAGGGACAGGCCAAATGGAAGCACTTTGTACTGATACGCTCGTCCTTCGAAGGCAAACCGTAGAAAGGGTCTGTGACGAGGAAGGATCGAGACGTGAAAGTACGCGTCCTTCAGGTCGATGGCTGCAAACCAATTCTGGGGACGAATGCACATTAGCATGCGCTTCGTCGTGAGCATCTTGAACGGCAGCCTGAGAAGGGACCGATTCAGAGCTCTGAGATCCAGGATGGGTCTTAACCCACCGCTCTTTTTGGGCACGATGAAGTAGGGACTGTAGAACCCTGACTTCATCTCGGCTGGAGGGACAGGCTCGATTGCATCCTTCGCCAGTAGAACTGCAACCTCTGCACGCAGGACAGCCGCATGCATGTCTGAATGGACAGAAGTGAAGAGGACGCCTCTGTACCTGGGTGGACCCCTGGCGAACTGAATTGCATAGCCGAGACGTACCGTCCTTATCAACCACCGCGAAGGATTGGGAAGCTGAAGCCAGGTCCCAAACCGGTTCGCCAGTGGTATCAAGGGAACATTGACCGACGTGACTGCGGTGGGGCAGCCTGAGTGGGCAAGGGGAAGGGGACTGATCCCAGAAGGGGGAAAAGTCTGACTGCCATAAGCGGCGCTTACCTTCTTCCCTGATTCCCGCGCTGACGAAATCAGGCTCCGAGTCCGGTTCCGAGGATTGGAAGTGCTGCTCGAAAGGGGAACTCGGGGCCGAGGCCCCAGAGGTGAAGAAATTAGCTCTTTCTGTGAGAAAGTAGGTGCCGCCAACCCGTGGGTCGGCGGCGATATTTTCGCAGCTTTCTTGCGAGTATTCTTGGCCGGTCCCTGAGGCGCGGGCGGCGCCGCTCGGAGAAAAAGAAACGGTGGTACTTCAGCGAAGCCATGGTCATGCGTTCGCAATGAACACACGAACCATCCGTGAACGCTGCCTCAGCATGCTCTCGGCCCAGACATGTAAGGCAGCGTTCATGGCCGTGTTGAGAGGTGAGGAAACTGGCACACCCAGAAGCGCACGGCCGGAAAACCATTCTGAAAAGAACGTTTTTCACAGCCGTGAGAAATCACTCTTTTAGTCCCGGTCTGCCCAGGGAGGAACCGCGGCACCACTGTGCACTCAGAGGGGCTCACCCGCTGGAGAGCAGGAGGCTTTTCTGGCCGTGAAAACGGCCGCCCGCAAGATCCCACTGGCGGCTGCCAATAACACTCTTTTAGAAGCTCTTTTAGATGGCAGCATGCCAGCGGGGAAGAGCAGCAGGAACGTTGCAATTTTTTTTTTTGTAGGCTCGGGCAGAGAGAATGGCTCCGAAGCAAAAGTCTGAATGACTGGCTGCATGCCGCCATCTTATATACCCGTATGTACGGGCCGTGGCTTGGCATGCAAATGCCACTCGCCAATTTTCATTGGCCTTTTGAATAAGGCTCAGAGATGATTGGACTCTCAAGCGAGTTCCCATATGTAACGTCGTAGTGAAACGACTGAAGGGGAACAGCATTTACTCAAAATATAAATCTTTTTTAACACTATACGTCTTTACTGGGGGGTTTTTTTTCATTAAAAAAAAATCATAAAAAAAAATATTTCAAAAATGGAAAGAACCCAAACCTTTGAACTGTAGTGTATATTGTTAGAACATACTTATATATTGATTAAATGCTGTTTTTTTCCCTACATTTTATACATTAAAGAATCCTGAAAAAAGTATCAGAGTTTCCAAAAATTAAAAAAAAAAAAATAAGCAGCACAATTGTTTTCAACATTAATAATAAATCAGCATTTTATAATGATTTCTGAAGGATCATGTGACACTGAAGACTGGAGCACTCAGATTCCTCAATAGCAATAAGAACACAAGCGTTTATATTTTTATCACACGTCATTTTGATTTTAAGTTAACCGATGATAAGATGCATTTTATTTGTTTTATTTTTTTGGTCCTTATCAAAATGCCTTAGGAGACATAATACTTGATAGATGGCAGATTGTGTGGGTAAAAGAGTGAATTTCCATTGTTTACGCTTTAGTTTTATTTCTTAATTTAGTTATAAAACAGGCTTTTTGTACTGTATAGTTATATTTGAATCCACAAAACGCTGTTAGCAGTGATTTTGACGGCTCATAACTGGCACTTTAAGAACTAGAGCTCATAAAACGTTATTTTGGTGTCATTTTTATTATTCTGGCAGAGATGCAGGCGTTGAGTCTGAAAGAATCCTCTCCCTAAATCCTCATGATGTTTTCATGACCTCTTTCTATTCTCTCCACAAGTACAAATATTCCCCCATTGTATCAAAACCACTGTATATCTCTGCTTTTTCCCCCTCGTCGAATCACACCCACTCATACTTTCCTGGTATTTCCAGCTTTGTGTCAGGAATGGAGAACAACAGGCTGTGTGTTTGGCTTCAAGCCATGCAAAACCTACGGCAAGGCCGTTTCTGGCTCATGTAAAGTGTTTTAAACATTACATTGTTCTTTTGATGTGTTTAGCACTGGATGCTTAGCCGACGGGGGACGTTTGCTTCAGTTGATGCACATTGACGCAACTCTTTTTTTTTTTTTAGTTTCCCTCTCTTTGTACAGACGAGAGCGCTCTCATCGCACAGAGAAGGCCACAGTTCATTAACATGAAGGATTTTTATAGGGTGCCATTAAAACACCTTATATCAGCGTCAGCTCAAATTGATTGGCTTTAACGAGAACAAATAAAAGATGCAAGTATCTCATTTGTAAGTGGGTGTAAGGAAAGAGGCTGCTTTTACAATCAGATGTTTATTTATTGTGCTCATATTATTCGCTGCATGAGTATCGGTGATGCTGACGCAGAGGTCATGGGCGCAAAGGACCCAAGGAACTGGACCGCTACTGAGATTACAATTCTACCCCGGCGTTATTACGTCCTTGAAGAAGGTCATTAACTCCAGCCGCTGCAGGCAGATCACCTCTTCGGTGTTTGGCACTGTAGTACCTGCTCTCGTGTGGATAATGTGATTATGCATGTGTTTTTGCCAAAGGTGAAGTGACCACTAGACTAGTGGTGCTAAAAGTGCTGCGACTTTAATATCCACTGACACCAATCAGGAATAGAGCAGGTTATTATGTAACTAGATAAAAAAAAAAAAAGTTTGTCAGGACAAACTTTAAGTTGGCTTGAAAAAGCCTGATCACAAAAATGTGAGCAAGTTTAAAAGTTTTAGGAATTGTATAAATTTTATGGTTTTCAGTTTGAAAAAGATTGAAGTTTCAAGTAGTTTTTGGATGGATGGATAAATGGATAGATAGCATGTTGTTAGCATGTTTCTAACATGATTAGCATGTTTCTATCTTGTTTGTAACATGATTAACATGTCAATAGCGTGTTGCTAGCATCATTACCATGTTGCTAGCATGATTAGCAAGGCAATAGCATGTTTGTAACATGATTAGCAGGTTGTTTGCATGTTTCTAACATGATTAGCATGTTAATAGTGTGTAGCTAGCATGATTAGATTGTCGCTAGCATGATGTTAGCATTACTAGCATGATTGAAATGTTTCTAGCCTGATTAACATGGTTAGCATGTTTCTAACATGATTAGTCTGTTACGACTAAGCTAAGTCGTTCCAACTTAAAAAAGTTTAAGTTTAACATTTAAGTTTACTCAACTTAAATATCCACATTTTCATGTAGTACAACTTAACATTTCATGTTGACTAAACTTACAAATTTAAGGCAGCATGAACACTTACTTTTTTTTAAAGGTGCCATAGAATGGAAAACTGAATTTACCTTGGCATAGTTAAATAATAACAGTTCAGTACATGGACATGACATACCATGAGTCTCAAACACTAACATTTCCTCCTTCTTATATAAATCTAGTGTTTGCAAAAGACCACCGAAAAATAGGTCAATTCCAACATAACACAGACTGTTACGAAACTTTCCCGGGATCGTTAATAAACAGATGTGTATTTGCAAAAAAAAAAAAAAAAAATGGAAACAAGATGCTGCTTTAAGGGCGCATCACAGAAATTGCCTAAAATTCTGCATATAGGCTTGCTACTCATTAATTTTATTTTCTTTCATTTTGTTAAATTATTCATTCAGAAAAACATATATTTCACATATGGGCCTATTTTATTTATATAGGTTTATTGGGTTTTTCTCTGTGCATAAGCTCTGCGCGTGATGCGCGTGACGTTTTGATGTTTATGCTGCTTCTTGCTTGTGTACAATTAATCCCTGAAAACGAATTTAGCTGTTTGTAATGTGTCACAGCCATGTATCAATTTAAATTTCATTGTAATTTAACATAATCTTGTCGGTTGGGAAAAATTAAATAACCAAAATTAACATTTCTATTTCCGATGCAGTCTAATAAATGTTCGTCAGGAAAACAAAGAAAGAAAAGAAAATAATAATACAACTGCACCTGCTTATGAATATCTTTTTGCTATTGGTTTGAACCATAATTTCAGGAAAGAGGAATCATTGAACTATTGTACTGGTATTTGTGACCAACGCCCCCTAGAGCTGGCCATGGTGTTTGGCTACAGAATGTTGTTCCTTGTGCCACCTGGTGGATATTATATGAAGCACAACAATGTTTTTAAAAAATCTGAAAAGGCGCCCGCAGGAGGATCCGTGACCACGCGTGCCGAATTGCAGGCTGCCGCGTGAAAATAGACGCATTTTTAATGGCCAGGGCTGCGTTCTCCGAAACCACCTTAACGCTACGTCGTTCTTAAGTTGTACCTTAAGTACCTTATCGTTAATACGTGTTTTCCGAAACCTTCTTAGTTAAGTATACCTTCTGTAAGTCATACGTTCGTAAGGTTGGTCTGGAGCGCTCTTAGCTATACCTTATCGCTGCTGACGGTTCATATCGCTAGTGGCCACCACTACGCAAAAAGCTTTTTACATCGCAGTTTAATTACACATAGAAAATTTTATATGAACATTTAATATAAAATCTGATTTAGTATTAAAATTACATTTTTACTTTACCTTAAAATTTTACACATAAAATACTTAATGGCCTACACCCAGTGGAAGTGTTTTCATTAATAAAGTTTCCATACACTAATGGTTGTTAGCTTTTTTAATTACTATCTCAAGGCACATCAGCTGGCGAACCATTTGACAGAAAAGGCTTAGGAGTCTATATAAAGAAAGATGAGTTTACACAAACTTTATAGCTATGGCAGTGAGACAGCGAGAACTTGTTTTAAATCAAAGACGGCGCCGTGCGCGGAGAGTAATAGTGTGTAATGCATAAGCCAAAGTCCAATTTTGCGTGCATATGATACGCCAATCCTTCCCATTAACTTCAATGGAGAGAGGATGCGTACAATTACCATATATATATATACGCCAAAGTTCTATATATATATATATATATATATATATATATATATATATATATATATATATATATATATATAATCTATATAAAAGATGATGCGTGGTATTTATACGCATCCTCTCTCCATTGAAGTTAATGGGAAGGATTGGCGTATCATATGCACGCAAAATTGGATTTTGGCGTATGCATTACACGCTATTGCAAAGTCGTGTTATTAATATACAGTGTGGCGATTTGCGTCAATAATTTGATGTGGCTAGTGGTTAATCAGCATACGTTGTGGAGAACATTAACACACATATGGCCATGAGGGTGTGGGATTGCTCACTTGCTAAATTATAAATACATACACATATTTATTTCTGCATGTACATATTTTAATGAGCAGTGAGACACTCACTAAACTAAATGCAGTTTATACTATTTCTAAAACGTTTCTGTTTAAAGAACATTGTTTTCTCAATACTTTACCTATACCGCTGTGAAGGAAAGAGCGCACAATCGATCATAGAGGCATCGATATCAACCTATTCAACACCTCCACCATGGACAGCACCTGCTAAGGTCGCACTTAGGAAGGTTTACCTTAAGCAACATCCTAAGGTATAGTTCGGAGAACACACGTAGGAAAGGTATACCTGTAGTTAAGGTGTACCTTTTGAGTCTTCGTAGTGCGCTAAGAGACAACGTTATCGGCGAACGCAGCCCAGATCTGTACGCCCCCAACATTTGCATCGCCCAATCATCGGTAACGTCAGCACATCAGTAAAACAAGGCAATCCATTGAAGGGACACGGTTAGCTTAATGCTAGCGCTAGCCTGTTACATTGCTATACATAGGATATCACTTACCACATAAACAGAGAGATGCCTGCGCTGATGATGGTGAATGATGGAGAAATAACTGCGCTGATGATGGTGAATGATTTACAGATCTTGAGAATCACTGACAAGCAGCTGAACTTGTGTGGTAAGAAGCACTCCCTCTGCATTATAACTTTACAGAGCGATCACATTAATGAGAATAAAATGTCAGCGATTCAAAACGGCAGATTCAACAAACTGCATATTAAAAGCGGCTAGAGCTCCTAATTAAATATATATTTTTGTCAATGTGCCAGCTATTGAGATGAGCAGCTCTGTGAAACAGCCAATCAGAGCAGAGCTCATTAATATTCATGAAGCTTCCAAATAAGGCAATAACAGAGCATTTCATTCTAGGGGCAAATCCTAGGGTTGTAAATGGACCTGTAAAACCGTTTCTGGAGATTTTTTGCCCTTTCCTATGCCATATACAGTCTATGTAGATATTAGGGTTGGGTATCGTTTGGGGTTTATTCGATACCGGTGCCAAATCGATACTTTTAAAACGGTACCGGTGCCAAAACGGTGCCTGAACCGATACCTTTTAAAAAAAGCCACAAAATGGTGGATGACACAAGAATATCTTTTTATTGGACAAAAAAGGTTCTTTAAAATGAAAAATGTATTAAAAGTTTAAAGTATACATTAATATATAAGTAAATACAAAACACAACAATAAAATCTAAGCCACCTAACCCAACTACAATAATTTAACAGCTTCAAATTTCAGCAATTCTTTTGCAGAAATATTACCATATTTGCCTTCTCTGGCAAAATAGAACACCTCTCCTGACTTATTGCATGTCCTGGTAAGACTAGGGCAGGGGGCAGGGTTGTGGCTAGAAGGGGTACAGCTCTGACCTGAAACTAACAATGAAATTAATTGTTCTACCTAAAAGATTTTTTTTTTTTTTTTATGTCTACACTTAGCCCTTACTATTATACATAAAACAGTATTATTGTTGTACATTGTGATAAAAATAACGTTAGATTGATGTGCGTATGCCCAGTGTTCAGATCTGTCTCCATTCTAGTCTAAACCTTTTTTCTCTTCCTATAGGTGGAAGGGTGACCAAATTGTTAGTGTAATCTGTGACGTGTCATGTCATGAAATGTTTTTAATACAAAAACTGTCTAATGTGATCACAATTTCATTAAAAAAAAATTAAGTTTAGTAAGTTAGGTCTATTAATTGTAATGATTTAATTTCAGACAACAAATAAATTATATAGAGAAAGTGAGCAAAGTATAAACAGAGCTTTTTGAAACTATTTGAAACTATTTACGAATTAGTAAACCACTTGTAACGGTCAGGGTGTCTGTCCCTTTAAGGCTCGGGTTTTGGGGTATTTCCCTTGCACTGCACTCAAATGTATATGCGGGAGGAATCATCCTCCTAAACGTTTTTTTGTTGCTTCTTCCTTTTAATAATAACCCCTTTGTTAATGGTGACTGGCTTCGTGTGGTTATTAAGTAACGTACAGTGATTCACTCTTTCGAATCGCTCCAATCGGATCGCGAATCATTTTATTGAGAACAGAACTTCAATGCGTGTATCGCGAATCATTTGATTCATTTAGACGATTTACATCAGGACGTAGGAGAGCTTCACGGGATATTTTATCCCAACGGGAATTCAAATAATTCAGCAGAGGCAGGGATGCATAGACTAGAGCAAATCGCGTGATAGTGCCAGCTGATGTCCACAAACTGTCAAACACGCTTTCAAGTTTATTCCATGTGCCCTCAAATGTTTCATTAAGTTTGACGTGTTTCCCCCTTTACACACAACTGTGTTGCATGTCGCGTTGTCTGAATCATTTTTTGTGAAATATAGCCACACTTTAGAACATTTAGTTTTTGGCATTTTAAGTTAAGCGTGTTTAATGTAACGTTAGCTAACGACAGACCACCTGCTGCAGTCAGAGCAAGAGTAATGATAGGTTCTGAATTCACGTGCTTCTTGGATGGTTTCATTTCCCGACGATTTGTGCTTTTAATTTGAAATGTGAAAATGGCCAGATGTCTTGGATTTGTATCATCAAAGCTTTCCGACGTTCACGTGAGTTTTCTCATTCAGGAAATAATTTTTCCGATCATTCTGACACCCCATGAATGCAGTATTTAAATTTAACTAGAGATCATGCATGTTGACAAATCAAACCATTTGCGTTGTGTTTCGGTCCGGGGGGGGGGGGGGGGGGGGGTTGTGCATATAATATGGGACGTCCTGAATAAGAACTGATCATTGTTTTTTTTTCCTACTTTTTAGAAATGGGGTCTATATACCCCGTTAAAATGTAATCATGTCCCATATCTCAAAAATGCTGCAGTAAAAAGGTTTCATATGAGTTTTGCATATAATATGGGACGTCCTGAATAAGAACTGATCATTGTTTTTTTTTCCTACTTTTTAGAAATGGGGTCTATATACCCCGTTAAAATGTAATCATGTCCCATATCTCAAAAATGCTGCAGTAAAAAGGTTTCATATGAGTTTTGCATATAATAAGGGCCGTCCTGAATAAGAACTGATCATTGTTTTTTTTCTACTTATTAGACTCTAAAGTCTAATAATGTCCCATTTCTCGGAAAAGAACCGTCAAGTACACCAATAAATAAAACGGATATTAAAGCAGAAATGCAAATAAATAAGTAAGTAAAAATTCACGAGCATTTTGTAGTATTATCTCTCAGTCCTGGGCGTCTAAATGAAAAGCGCTTTGCAAGCGCGTTCTCTCTGTGTTGTTTCCTCTTGTTTCTGAAACTACCGTAATCACTGTAATATGCGCGCATACTTAAAATCAATCGCGGCTGGCTTGACCGTGTTTTTCTGAACCGCGGCTGGCTTTACCGCAGTGAGTATTTGCATGAGACGCTGCTTTAAAAAAAAATATAAAAGATACGGGACAAAACCCGTCCCGTATTGATTCAAAACGGGACGCGCAATTTCATTCTCAAATACGGGACGATTCCGTATTTTAAGGGACGGGTGGCAACCCTATAGGGTACCGGTGCCGTATTGGTTTCGGTACCCAACCCTAGTAGATATCAGAGAACAGTTTAACATTTCTCAATGCATTCTATGGCACCTTTAAGTTGAATCAACTTTTTTTTTTAAAGTGTAGCATGTTCCAAGCATGATGTTAGCATTAGTAGCTTGTTAACATGATTATCAAGTTACTAGCATAATTAGCATGTTTCTAGCCTGATTAGCATGTCACTAGTATGTTTCTTGTTGCTATGCATGGTTGGATAGATTTTTCCCAGATTTAATCATCATTTTTAGGAAAACCATAAGTACGATCAATTAGAAAAGATATCGATTCTCATAAGAAGAATAGCATTTAAAGCCAGCTTAACAGCTTACATTTTTTATGTCCATCTTGCTTTTATCCACAGTGACTTGCAGCAATAAAGCTGTTGTATTTCTTTCTTGGAATATAATGCACAAATATGGTAAAGAGCCACCTGTGAGTGAGTATATGATGACAGATTTTGTGTTTTACATGGACTCTCACATTGCAAATGCTAGTTGTATTATACAATACCAAAATGGTTGTAGATCTGGGTTTTCGTAGCTCTACTGATAAAGTACTTAAAACAGGAAGGCGAACAGAAAAAAAAATGACAGTGTATCATTGCTGTACTGTAAGTGCTTTAAATTTTGTAAGTGGTTTAAATGAAACCAATTTTGGTGCAGCCACATTCATCCTGCACCTCCAAAACATCACTCATGTTTCATATTTTTCAAGTCAGAAAGAAAGAAACCAGGATGCACCAAAATAAACTTCACAATATTAAACCCCCATTGGGATCCCCATTTACGGTAATGAAGCCAATAGAGCCTTGAAAATGAGCATAGGTCCCATATTGTCAAAACTGAAATTTCCTGGCTTTTTTCATGAGAACTAAGGTCTAGGGGCTATGTAACTACCATATAAGTTTCAAAACAGTCAATCCATGGTAAAATGCACACAGCCTTCATAAAGTAGCTGTGCCTTTTCACGAGCCGCTGTGACTTCCGTAAAAATGTGACATCTGAACTACTCAGTCACCACTTCAAGCACTGACCACCGTGCCACCCTCCTTTTGCCAAACCCCCAGACAACATTGCATCTTTGCCATTGCTGAGCAACAACAACACGGAAGCTACATCAGTGCAGGCTTCTGAACAATTTTAATATTGTAATGATTATAATCTGATTGATGGTGCATAACGTCAATGCTATAGATAAACACGGGAGGAATGATGTCTCCGAACACACCTGTGGATAATGAGCAATTTCTGGATGCTTTTAAAATGGGGGGAGGGGAAAGGTGAGGACGGCTTTTGTTTGATAATGAATTGTGAAAGAGACTGAACGCTGTGTTTAGCCTGCTGTGTCCACAGAATAAGAGGGATCTGTGGCGTTCGTGGTTGGCTAGCACCACCGGCGCTGAAGAAAACCGGGGTCCCACTTATTGGCCTGGAGGTAGTTACCGGGAGGGGAAAATTAGATAGAGAGGGAAACGTGAGTGTAGGTGGACTCTGGCAGGCTGCGTGATAACGACCTTCCTATGATTACTCCAGAGGAGGGGAAGGCTGACTCCTCACAGTGACGGCAGGGTGTCGTTGGACGTGGACAGGGAAGTCCGAACGTTTTATTCATTTCATACCATTTATGTGTGTTATTGTTGTACTTTGCTATATGTGATTATTGGCCTCTTGAATATAGTATATTGATCGCTTGTGCTGGTTAGTACACATAGGGCACGTGATTTATGCTTGGAGTTTCTACGTGTGCAGTGTATGAAATCTCTCACTATTATTGTTTGCTGTGAATTTGGAACGAGTACTCGGGTTCTCTTTTAAGTGGGTGTTCACGGTTTAATGAGCTTATATGACCAGTGTATGTAATCAAGAACTTGATATGAGACAATGCCATATGGCTGCTATTGTTATTAATAAAGTATATTCTTCGTAATTCTACTCTTGAGTGTGTTTTGAGTGCTCCTCCCGGACCAGACCGGGTTTGATCAAAGGTGGTGGCAGCATAGGTGCTAATTTGATATAGCGAAGATCACCAGTGGCCCCTAGTGGTGGCCGAATTTATTACACTGGTGGCAGCGGTGGGATCAACTGAAGTTATTCACATTTTTTGTGATAATATATAAAAATGGAGCACTCTGAAAATGCACATTCTAGTCAAGAGATTTCGGCTCAATCAGCTGGGAGTATAAATGCTACTGCTAATTGTGTCGTGAATCGTCCCGTGTTCATGCCAGAGACATTTACAGGTAGCGGCCGTGATTGGTCTGATTGGTCCCAACAATTTGAAATGGCCGCAGAGGTGAATAGTTGGAATGGGGAATTAAAATTAAAGTTTATGTCACTTTTGTTGTCTGGTAGAGCAAGAGACGTATTCTGCGGCCTGACAATAGAAGATCGCAGTAGTTATGACAAACTAAAAGAAGCTTTGTGCAAGTGTTTTGATCCTTGCGAAAGTGAGGATTGGAACCGTGCAAGTCTGTCAGCTAGGCGACGATTACCTGGGGAAAGCGCACGTGAGTTTGGTAATGCTTTAAGGCGTTTAGTAGCTAAATCTTACCCAGTTGCTAATTGTGATACGCAAGATTTATTGGCACGTGAGCATTTTATTGCACATGTGGGGACTGGTGAGCTGCGAATACAGCTCCGTAGTGCTAGACCAACTACATTAGAGGCAGCTATAAACTTGGCTTCTGAATTGGAGCTTATTCGAGAGCTGGAGCGTAGTCAGGCTACATCTGAATTAAAGGTGCGGGGAGTGTCCAATGATAGTCCGAATGATACCCAGATGGCTATATTGCTTGAAACGGTAGAGAGCTTGCGCCAGGAAGTTAGAACTTTACAGGTGACTGTTCAAAGTCTTACCAGGGCTCAAGCTAATAATGTCTCGTCTTTTAGGGCTCCTTCCCATTCTGAATCACAGGGGTTTAGTCGGGGCCAGAAGGGTCGTGGCGATGTATGTTGGGAGTGTGGTTGTGATCGTCATTTGAGAAAAGAATGTCCTTATGTGCAGGGAAAATAGAGGGGGCGAGTAAAGAAGGCCAAATGCTTGCCCCCCTCCCTGACTATACAACTGGCCTGCAAATTAGTGTTTCTTGTAGTGAACAGGGTGTCGGGGTGTTTTTATCAGCTAGAGTGGGAGGTGCAGTCTGTGATTTGTTGTTAGATACGGGTGCTCAGGTATCAGTAGTGTCTAAAGAATTTTGGGAAAAAGCAACAAATGGGGGCTCCGAATTAGTGCCCTATTTAGGGAAGGTGTCTGTAGCTGATGGGGGACAAATGAATATTATAGGGAAGTGGTCAACTGTGTGCCAGATAGAGGCGTTGGCTCTGGCCACAGATTTTCTAGTAGCTGACATACCTTTACAGGAGATAATTTTAGGCACTGACTTCTTGAGGAAGTTTGGTGCAGTAATTGATTTGAGTGCACCACGTTGTGTCTTAATGGGGAAGAGCCTACCTCTACATTTGGGTAATGTGAACAACAAGACAAGGACTGTATCAGTAAGGCAGGATGTGATTGTGCCCCCTAGAACTGAGGTTATCATTCCTGGTAGTGTGGAAGGAGTGGAGTTAGAGTGTATGGAAGGGATGTTGGAACCTTCTGATAAACTGGTTACTGATGTCCTAGTGGCTCGTGTATTATGTAGGGTGGAAAAGGGAGTGTTGCCCCTAAGGGTTATCAATGTGACAAGTGAGGAACTTATGTTAAGAAAAGGGACAACTATTGGCACTTTGTGTACTGACGTTCAGATAGGGGATAGTGCAGTTAATACTTTAGATAAAGATCTGGTGGAGCAGTCATGGACAGCCGAAGTGCTGTTGCAAAATCTGGGGCTGAATAATAGAGGCCTGGAACCGACACAGTTACAAGCTGTTCAAGAGTTATTAAGTAACTATCTTTCTGTTTTTTTGTAAAAGTGACACGGATTTAGGACGGACCCATAGGACCCTCCATCAAATTGACACCGGGGATGCAAAGCCCATTAAATTAGCTCCTCGTCGGGTACCACTCCATTTGCAGCAGGAGGTGGCAGATCATGTGAAGCAGATGGAGGAAAGGGGTATCATACGACCATCCTGTAGTCCTTGGGCCGCTCCGGTTGTTCCGGTGAGAAAGAAAGATGGGTCACTGAGGTTCTGCGTCGACTATCGTAAGTTAAACGATGTCACTAGAAAGGATGCCTATCCTCTTCCACGTATCGATGACGCACTAGATAGTCTAACTCATGCACAGTGGTTTTCTACTTTAGACTTAGCTAGTGGCTACTGGCAGGTCGAAGTAGATTCTAAAGATCGTCCCAAAACAGCCTTTATAACAAGACAGGGGCTCTTTGAATTTAATGTTCTTCCTTTTGGGTTGTCCAACAGTCCAAGTACATTTCAACGGCTTATGGACCTGATCTTGGCAGATTTGCAGTGGTCTGTGTGTTTAGTTTATTTGGACGATATTATAGTTTTTGGGAAAAATTTTGAGGAACATCTTCAGCGGTTAGGGCAAGTGTTGTCCAAATTGCAGGCTGCCAATCTCAAAGTGAAACCATCGAAGTGTAATCTGTTTGCCACTAAAGTTCAATACCTGGGTCATGTTATTTCGGCCGAGGGGGTTATGGCCGACCCCAGCAAAGTAGAAGCCGTTAAATCATGGCCAGTCCCTAAAAATCAGACTGAAGTACGAAGCTTTTTGGGCTTAGCCTCATATTATAGGCGATTTGTAAAGGGCTTTGCTGAGTTGGCTAGACCTTTGCACCGACTGACTGAGAAGGGGAGGCGTTTTCAGTGGGACGACTGCTGTCAGGTTGCTTTTGAGAAGTTGAAATCTTGCCTCATTACTGCTCCAATTTTATCCTATCCAGATCCCCAACGCTCGTTTATCCTGGATACAGATGCTAGTGACGTAGGGATTGGAGCTGTTTTGTCACAGGAAGTGGACGGCTTGGAGAGAGTGGTGGCGTACGCAAGTAGAACTCTAAGTAAACAAGAACGTAAATACGCCACCACCAAGAAAGAACTGCTTAGTGTGGTTACTTTTACCAAGTATTTTAAACATTTCCTTTTAGGAAAAGAGTTTTTGCTACGAACGGACCATAACTCTCTTCGTTGGTTGCATAATTTCCAGGGTTTGGAAGGTCAGTTGGCCCGTTGGTTGGAACAGTTAGCCGTTTTTCAATATAAAATTGTTCATAGACCAGGCAAGGATCACATTAATGCAGATGCGCTATCAAGGTTACCCGCCTATTCTGGGGAGGCTGTGATTAGCTCTGTTAGTTATGTAGAATTAGAACCTGCACCTGCACCTGCGGGTGGTGTTGTAGAACAGGGAGAGTTAGTAAATCAAGAGATAGGTGGGGTGGAAGAAGAAAAGAATGATTTGACTAGAGCTCAGCATAGTGATCCAGAGTTGAGTTTGATGTTAAAATTAAAGACTCAGAAAGGTAATAGACAGGAAGTTATGAACACCTACCCATCTCTTAAGAAGTATGCCTTGGTCTGGGAACAGATAGAAGTTCAGGGGCAGAGATTGGTGAGGCTGTTGCCTCCAAAAAATGGTCTGAGTGCAAAAACTCAAGTTATCATTCCCCATTCTATGGTGCCAGAAATTTTGAGATTACTGCATAATACAACTTCTGGAGCTCATTTGGGAGTCCAAAAGCTACAAGAAAAGGTGAGGGGTCGTTTTTATTGGCCGGGGTGGTATAAGGATGTGAAGCGATGGTGTCAGGAATGTCCTGAATGCGCGGTGCATAAGGTAATCAGTCCGGTCCCCCGGGCTCCCCTTATTCCTTCTGTAACATCTCGTCCATATGAACGGGTTGCGCTTGACATATTAGGACCCCTTCCTGAGACCCTCCTTAAAAATAAATATGTGTTGGTGGTGGGGGATTACTTTTCAAAATGGACAGAAGCGTACCCCCTTCCAAATCAGGAGGCAAAGACCATAGCCAAAGTACTGGTAGAAGAGTGGGTGTGTCGTTATGGAACCCCTAGGAGCTTGCATTCCGACCAAGGTCGAAATTTTGAATCAAATTTGTTTGGGGAATTGTGTCGGTTGCTAGGCATTAATAAGACAAGGACATCTCCTTATCAGCCTCAGTCAGATGGAATGATTGAGAGGTTTAATCGTACGTTGCTGTCTATGTTGTCTTTTTATGTTGATGACAATCAGCAGAATTGGGATGTCCTTTTGCCTTACGTGATGATGGCCTATAGAAGTAGCGTTCATTCCAGTACTGGCTTTACCCCATATAAAGTTTTATTTGGTCAAGAGATGGTTTTGCCTATTGATATCATGATGAATGTAGATGGACAAGAGCGATTTTCAACAGTAAATGAGTATGTGAGTGGAGTAGCTGAAAGTCTTTCAACAGTAGTGGGGGCCGTAAAAAATCATCAGACTAGGGCCTCGGAACATCAAAAGCTGTATTTTGACTTTAAAGCTAAGTTTCAGTATTATTCAGAGGGGGAGTTGGTGTGGCTAAAGAATAAGGTTAGGAAGAAGGGGGTGAGTCCAAAGTTGCAGAAACGGTTTAAGGGTCCATATAGGATTTTGGAAAGGGTTTCTGAAGTGTTGTATCAAATACAGCCAGAGGCAGGAGGTACAGATCATGTGGTGCATTTTAATCAATTGAAACCTTGTGTCCCTTCTATGGTTGCAGAGTCGGTGGGTGGTCATACCGGAACCAAAGCTGATCAGAAGATTACTTCTGCCCCGACTACAAGAAGGAAAGAAAAGGGTCCAGGCTTTGGGTCTAGTTGGGTGTTTCGACGATCACGGCCACCTAATTTCCCTGTTGCAGTTGGGGATGTCCATACGTCTGCTTGTTCCGGTGCTACTGAGGGGTCTCGATCGGTTGTTTCATCTGCTGCTGCTGGAGTAGCTGCTCCCCCTGTGCTGCCTGCTGCAATCGAGGGCTCTCAAACATCACAGCTTTCTACTGGGGCTGAGGTGTCTCCTGCTTTAATTGAAGTTCCAGTTGTGGACAGCGGTGGCTCCCCTGGGTTTCCAGCCATAGTGAGAGAGCCTCCTTTACCTGTTGGATTTACCGTTGCTGAGGGGGTTAACAGGAGTGATTTGTCTGCAGCTTCGGGACAATTGCATACATCAGTTATTACGGAGCGGGGCCGTCCCCTACGGACACGGAAACCCCCTGTATGGTTCAAGGATTATGAGGGACCGGTTTAGGGACTCGAGGACGAGTCCTATTTTTTCAAGAGGGGAAGTAGTGTAATGATTATAATCTGATTGATGGTGCATAACGTCAATGCTATAGATAAACACGGGAGGAATGATGTCTCCGAACACACCTGTGGATAATGAGCAATTTCTGGATGCTTTTAAAATGGGGGGAGGGGAAAGGTGAGGACGGCTTTTGTTTGATAATGAATTGTGAAAGAGACTGAACGCTGTGTTTAGCCTGCTGTGTCCACAGAATAAGAGGGATCTGTGGCGTTCGTGGTTGGCTAGCACCACCGGCGCTGAAGAAAACCGGGGTCCCACTTATTGGCCTGGAGGTAGTTACCGGGAGGGGAAAATTAGATAGAGAGGGAAACGTGAGTGTAGGTGGACTCTGGCAGGCTGCGTGATAACGACCTTCCTATGATTACTCCAGAGGAGGGGAAGGCTGACTCCTCACAGTGACGGCAGGGTGTCGTTGGACGTGGACAGGGAAGTCCGAACGTTTTATTCATTTCATACCATTTATGTGTGTTATTGTTGTACTTTGCTATATGTGATTATTGGCCTCTTGAATATAGTATATTGATCGCTTGTGCTGGTTAGTACACATAGGGCACGTGATTTATGCTTGGAGTTTCTACGTGTGCAGTGTATGAAATCTCTCACTATTATTGTTTGCTGTGAATTTGGAACGAGTACTCGGGTTCTCTTTTAAGTGGGTGTTCACGGTTTAATGAGCTTATATGACCAGTGTATGTAATCAAGAACTTGATATGAGACAATGCCATATGGCTGCTATTGTTATTAATAAAGTATATTCTTCGTAATTCTACTCTTGAGTGTGTTTTGAGTGCTCCTCCCGGACCAGACCGGGTTTGATCAAAGGTGGTGGCAGCATAGGTGCTAATTTGATATAGCGAAGATCACCAGTGGCCCCTAGTGGTGGCCGAATTTATTACAATATTAATCAAAACATAATTAATTAAACATTAAACATGTGAACTTTAAGAACCTTAGCTTAAATTCATATGGAGATGTCTTTAATACATGTTGAATGACAGGCACAAATTTTGGAAAAAGTTTATATTTAGGTGTGGTTGTTTTTATAGAGGGAAACAAGATCATTTTCTATTTTCAATATTATTTGTTCTTCAGACATTTCCCTTTAAAGGTGCAGTGTGTAGATTTTTGCGGCATCTAGCGGTAAGGCTATGAATTCCAACCAACGGTTTAGTCCACCGCTCACCTCTCCCTTTACAGAAGCTACGGTAGCCGCGCAGGATTAAGATGTCGTCGTTTTAGACAGCAAAGAATAATGAGGTTTCTTTTGAAACGTAAATTAGGGAATTATATTTACTTAATCATTCAATAAAAATATGTTATTGTGAATATTACTGTTACTTGTTCATCATTGTGTCAGTCACAAAGAACAACAGTGATGAAAAGCGATCTGTAGAGCAGTTTGTCCGTTCAGGGCTACTGTAGAAACATAACGGCGACTTCCATGTGAGGGGACCTGCGGTTTATGTAGATATAAACTGATAATTCTAAGGTAATAAAAAAATAATTGTTCATTAAGTAAGGTATTTATACACCCCTGAAAACATAGTTATGTATATTATATTTCATTTCTGTCTAGAGATCATCTTAAATATTACACACTGCACCTTTAAATACAATAAGTATCAGCTGAATGCAAAGTGACTCACATTTGGAATTTGACCACCGAAAATTTACCAATTTACTTCTGGAATCCTATTGAGGTCTAAATATCTTTGGAATTGAACCACTTAGAGTCGTATAAATGGAGATACCAAATTAAAAATTTGATAAGATCCAAAATCTAAAAGGATATTAAGATATCTTTAACACTTCTTAAGTTACAGTCATGCAAACTTTAAAAATAATAATAATAATACAAAAAAGTGCTTTTTACTGTTTTTTGAACTGTCATCATTGGCATATAATGCAACAAAGATTGTTAAAGTCATCAAATTTGACTAATAGAGCTATCAATCTCTTTGTAAAAATAACGTAATGATGTTGTCGTCTTTTTAAAGTCATTTTATCCTCCTTTGATTTGGCTCTGAACCTCAAGTGAAAATTGTCATTTTGACCTCCCTCAACAAAATAGTGGATTACTCAGTAAATATACATCCATGACATTACACGTTTTGGCTTTCTACCTCATGTATGTATTTCTTTTACTAAGAAGAAACATTTGCAAAATCAAATTTTTTTTTAGACTGTATAGGCTAATCTATTTGTGCATTATTATCCAAGTCTAAAGCCATACTGTAAATAAATAAATAAATACTTTAATATTTAGCAGTTAATATTTTACTGTAGTATTTGCATTTTTCAATGGATTTCAGGCAACGTCTCTGTTAGCCACCTGTCATAAGCTCTCAGGATTTATATAAGACTCAAATACATTTCAGGCAGGGCCTTTAGTGTACTTTCTTCAAGCAGCTTCGCATTGGATACCTGATAAAATGGGTCTAATGTAAAAATGTTAAGCTGAATTTTTAGGACTGCTTTATGGAGACATCCAAACAAGCCACGAATGTGAGTCTAATTTAAACTTTTTTTCAAAATAGCAAGAGACGTATTGACTTTCATCCCCGTCTGTTTTTCTTTTCAACGTTTTCAATTTGTTTTTGAGGCAAATGAATAAAAACGAAGACAGTGCTTTAAAGAAATATAATTATTTCATATTTCATAGTGTGGAAATGCCTTTGAGCGTTTTATATAGCAGCGTGTTATATCTTTCCTCTCATACTCAATCAATCATCTATTATCTGATCAAATTCTTATTTAGCAGGATGCTCTTCAAACGTCAGATCCTTTAAAGCACATCTGCAGACGATACACGTGTCTCCTTTCAGCAATAAAAATAAAACGGCTTTGGAAAATTGATGCACTGCGTATTGTAAATCACGCTGTACGTCTCATAAAAAATCTGTCTCCAGACAGCCCGTGAAGATAGTTTATTAAAATTTGGCTCATTTTGTCTTATATTACAAACTTTAGCTTTGCTCATCCATGACAGCTTTACATTTTAATCATGTCATGTCTTTGAAAGAGTCCAGTAAACATTTAATTAAGACTCCAACAAGATGGCAAAGGGGTGATCCATATATACACCGATTCCATGTGTTGCCAGTGATGACGCATTTGAAGATCTTAACTTGCACGACGACTTTCTGAAATACAGATCCTAAGAGTGGAAGGATTGATCTCCATATGCTTGTACAATGGATTCATCACATGCAGAAATCAACACGTACGCATCCAAAACAATATCCAGAGATCCAAGAAGCGGCTCCATCTTCGCTTATTGTTTTGGGAACACAAAGAGTCTCTGTTTCGTCAAACGTAATCTCTGTTCTGTCAGATTCAGCTGCTGCTGTTCAGATTTCCAAAATCGAGCCAATATCTCCAGAGGTTTGGCCAAAACTGCATCCCAAAGGATGGAAAGTCAATCCCGTAGAGATCTCCAAAACAGATGGCAACACATAAACACACATAAAACATTTTTGTCCTTTCAATTCATTGTGATTGTAAATCCATACACATATACAATGTTCCTTTCTGTGTAAAAAAGGAAACCAATAAGAAATGGAAAGAAACCATGCGGCTTGTTTTAGTTTACAGTGACTTTTACACAGGCTGTACAAGGCGTCAAATATATTCATCTGAATCCCGTTCAAAATACTTCTCTACATAAACCTTTGAATTAAATTATTATAATTTTTTTTGAAGCATGAAAACCCAACTGTATTTATAACCGCAGGTGTCCTGTGTTAAAATGCAGCTGATGGATTTAGTTTAGGTGTCTATTTACAGCACACGCAAATGTGGCTTGTCATCGCTGTGTGCCCTATTTAAAGTGCCGTTTTAAAAACAAAGTTTAATGTAGATCAACCTACTCAAATCAACAAACCCACGCCGTGCATTTCCATCGAAGGACTCTCAGATAGCAACTGCTCTGAATGTCACATATGCCCATAAATTTACAGAGAATTTAGAGCTTCCAGCTGGTTTTATGATTAGTCTTCCAATTATAAAGAGTAGAATTTGGCAAGAATCTTGCTGAACAACCTTCCATTGCACGACCCGCCTCATTATTCAAAGAAATACCATAGCATATTTTTTGTTTCATGGCCTCATTTAGGGAATAGGATCACTACAGCCATCAAAGTACAAATACACAGTTTACATTACTGCATCCAGGCCAGAAACTTTCTTAAGGAAATGTCAATGTAACAACATTATCCTGCAACAACGTAATGTAACAATTGTGATACATTTGTAACATTTTGTCATCATTGTCATCATGCCAAGCATTTTGAAACATTATAATTCAACTACACTACACTGTAAAAAAAAAAAAAAAAAAACATTGTTTCAACTTTAAAAAAAAAGATGCTGCCTTAAAATGTTAAGTTTGGTCAACTCAAACATTTCATGTTGATTAAAACTTACAATTTTTAGGCAGCACGACTAACTTTTTAAGTTGAAACAATTTGTTTTACAGTGTAATATATTTATAACAAATATAGCATAATTAACCATATTGTGTATTTTGCATCATATTTAACAGAAGTATTGACTGAAAAGCAAGATTTTGCTAGTGCAGGATAACAAACACTACACAAACGTTTCCCTTAAGTGACAGTATTTTAACAGCATTTCATGTTGGTTTTGTGTTTGTTGTCGAGAGACTCTGTTTCTTATGTTTTAATCCAAGTGTAATCCCAATACAACTGCCTTGAAAGCCAAAATTGAGGAACAAACACTACACACGACTCCACCATGGGTGAGAAAATGAGTTTTCAGAAAGCGAGCGTAGATTTGGCATAATACATGGGGCTCTTGTGTGTTTTGTAAACAGTACTGCAATGTGCCCATCTCAGCAGTCTTTGGTTAAATGATATAAAAACACCTCAAGACATCAATACAAGAGCAGAATGTCAAACAGAATGAATTCCATCAACCGCAGCTTCAGATTCCTTTCAAAACCTCGACATTCCTTAAGGGACGTCTTGTTCTTGTTGATAACTCAGTATTGGTTAAATGTCACCATCTTATTTTCAACCACTAGCGTCGCTTTTAAAATACGGTGATAAGAGCATCATGGGGGAGGATATCTAATTTCAAAGTTTTTTTTTTTTTTTTCAAACTCTATCTTGGTTATTAATCTCAAAATGTTCAATCTGACCCTGATTAAGCAGAATAAGATCTGTCAGTCAGTCTCCTCTTCATTTAGTGTCATATTGTGTTCTTAAATGATTAGGGTCAATTTAGGTGTAGAACTAAGTTAATAAGAATAAGCTGATTCGCTTCAGGGAAAACGTCACCGTCTTTGACAATTCATACTGATTGCAATCTGCAGTCAAACTCAAATACATATTCTCTTTTAGCCAGAAAATACTAAGCTGTTCCATTTTTGTAATTATAAAAAATAGAAAGAGAGACAAACAATTCTCAACGACTATTGATTTTCTCAGCCTTAGTGGAAATCCATGATGCAACATGATTTTGAAGATGGTAAACACACTGTGGAAATGACAGTGGCTTCAAGAGGTGAAAAGCAATCATCTTCAGCACTTAAACGAAGGTGAATCATACTTGAGATGTTTAGAAGGACACAATCAGAGCATTCAATAGCGCTGAAGGTCATGTAACACCTTTAGTGACGTGAAGGTTGAAAGCCCAGGACATTTATTTCGATCTATTCGCCTGACCCTCCACTCGCCAAAAAAGTAAATAAGAGCCAAACAAACAATATCTTTTTTCAACTACACTGAAGCAATGCTCTGAAATGATGATATTGTGTGTGAGATTCGATTCCAGCCGTAGACTGCTTTGCTCACATGCTACATGCAAACTTAACATGACTCTCATTGACATAAGTGTATAGCGTTACCAACAGGAGGGAGGGGCAAAAGAACATACATTTATTATGCCAAAAATAAAGCGGTGATGCAAATCACTGTGATTTACCACATAGTCAAGCTGAGCTTAATTAGCAATCCAGAGACTGTGTACTAAGCTGTGGTACTGTTCTTTTCAAGGCTGTTTTTGCATATGAATATACGACGAGTGAATGGCAGCTGTACAGAGTGGACAGAATTTGAAATCAAATACTATATATATATATATATATATATATATATATATGTATGTATACTGTATATCTGTTCATATATTCATATGTTACACAAATATAGACTCTTCAGAGCATGTATTAAATTCACAGCTGGAGATCAAAGGTAAACAAAAAAGCAACCAAAAAAAATATATATATGGGGTGCGAGATCCCATAGGAGTCCGTATCTGTTTTTTTCTGTCTGGAGTTTGATTTGGAGCGTGAAGCACGTGTCCACTATGGCAGTTTCCTTCTCCTAGGCTTTAGAAAGGAAGGTGCTTCTGGTGATGATCGTTAGACTACATTGGGTGCAGTGTTGAGGGACGAGTGTGCTGTCCGCTCCGTCCAAATAGCAGGCAATTTTCTCTTGGCTCGGAAATAAGAGTGATTCTGGGGGACAAAAAGAGTCACTGTCTTGAAACTATAGCCAAGCGCCCCTCATGAGGCCGGACGTGAGGAGGAGAATAGCAAGTCCATTACTCGTGGATATCCTTGTACCTGTGGGGAGAGGAGATAGGACATTGAAGGGAAACGTAGAACGGAAGTACTTCATCGCAAATATAAATTAAACGCACCGGTTTAGCCTTGATTATGCATGACTGAGCTAATAACGTAAGAATACTTCAAACTGACATGTTCATGCTGTTCATTTATTGCACATCTCTTTATATTGCGAAAGGAATTACTTTTAAAAAGAATGATGGATGCAGATTTCATTTTGTAACAGATTTTGTAACAAACAGGCATGATTGCAAGCTGTAATAAGTTACATATGGAAATAATGTAATTGAACCATTGCTGTCTGTTTCAAGCATATTTTGTATTTGCATCTAAGACATCCTTTAATATGCAAATCAAAAATGGCTTATTTCTCAATATTCATGCAGAAGTTTGTGCTAAGCTAAGGTGGATTTGTTTTTTGAGTTTTGCAAAAGTCAAAGTGTGGAAGATGAGGAATCCCTATTTATATACAAACAAGGAGTTCCTTTAAAAGATGAGGCTATTCCAGGCATAATTTACATAAATTATCATATGATGTGCATTTGAAATACTTAACTAATTACTGGCTTTCCATTCACCTGTTTGCATGCAAATTTTAAATTTGCATGCAAGAAATCCTGAATGTACATGCTTGACATAGAATTACAATTTGCATATTCCTCAATACTGGCGTAAAAGTTTATGTGCTAAGCTAAAGTGGATTTTCTTCAGTTTTGCATAAGTCAAAAAGCGCATTTCTTTGTTTTGTAAAAATGCTAAGTATGGACAAGGGTTATTATAACTAAAAACTTCTTTTTGTTACCTGAAAAAACTGTTAACTTTCAAATAAGCATTAAAAAATGTTGCCAATTGTCATTAAGTGTAATTAAATGATGTTCTTAAACAACTAAAGCAAAACAAATAAAATAATCATAAACTATAATAAAAATAAAATAAAGCAAAAACACAGCTGAAACTATAATACTGTTTTAATTATACTATAACACACAAATACAAAAAGGTTTTGTGTTACAGGATTTGGGTGTTTTTTTTTTGTTTGTTTTTTTTTAACCGAGGCATTGTAATTCTCATAAATATAATGTGCTTTCGTTTTCAGGCTTTCATTCCAGCTATTTTAATGCAAATTTACTATGTGTGTGTTTGAGGACCCTTGATGTAAACACCTGGGCCCGTATTCACAAAACATAAAAGTAGCTCATAACTTGTTGATTTAGGAGAACATCTTGAAAATAATGGGCATATCAATCCTAAATTTAGGCCTCATAAATGTTTTGTTCTACGAGATTTTCACAAAGTGTTTCAGTGCTAAAACTAGCTCATAAATCTGTGAAATGTTAAGAGGAAGTGAAGAGGACTCCTAAGTCACTAAGATCAAATCAAACTAAATGGCTGTTGCCGGTAATCTCCCTCAGAATATAAACGTTTTATGAACACGCTGCGTTTATTTGCACACATAGGCTATGTTTTCCCATGCATTATTTTTGCATTTGGAGATTATCCCAACTCCAGGACTATATCCTTGTTTTCATTAACAAGTTTAAACCTTTGTTTGAATATGGCAAAATATCATGCTCTACAACATTTCTATGAATAAATGTCTGATAGAGACACCTCCTCTTTCAACCAATCACTGTGTGCATAGTTACAGTTTTTTTCAATCGCTAACAAGCGTTTACCCATACTTCAGATACTTTTTCTAAACTCTTAACACAGACTCACACCTACAAAACACAATTGGCCAAATGGATAATTTTCTTCTCAAAAATACATTTTGTTAAATATATACTAACTCTTCATTTCAAAATAGAACACATCTTTCTCTGCACACACTAACTTTACCAAAACACTGGAAATCTGACTCAAAATGAAATTATTCTGTCAAAGCATAACACTTGTTTTCACTTCACAAGGTACATGCAGTCAATCAAAATACACCAGGTTTCAAAATACTGGCTATTGTTGACATTACAAAAACTGCATAGACTTTTTATGTTTCAGTTTTACAGGTATTTGCATGCAAAACATGCAATCCACCATTTTGACACTAAATTTCTTGGTTGGGAACTGTCTGTCCACATGTACAGTAATGTTCACATTCAAAAGCATTCCAGTAAAAAGCAAATAAGTTTCTTTTTCTGTTTATTACAGGAGCTACAGTAGAAACATGGTATGATAGAACAGAAAAAGTTTTTCTGTATTGCTTACAGTGAACAAAATATCCATGAAACACACAAGAGCATTCTGAACAAAAAAGAAAAAAAGAAAAAGAAAAAAAAATAACAACAGCAAAAAGCCCAGATAAAAAAAAAAAAGGGGGGGGGGGGTCTAAAAAAAAAAAAGCACAAAATTACTGTATCTAATTTCTGCGATCTTCGGGGTTAGGCCACATGTTTCCAAACAGGGTTGGGGCCATTCATGAATTGAATTGAGAATGAATGGTAAATTCCAATTCACTTCCTGGAATGGAATTGGATTTGGAATTGGAATGTCAGGAAACAGAATTTAAATCAAATAAATTCCAAAAAATTCCACTTGAGTTGCTAGTTTATAGTACATTAAATATTGTAAATCACATAAACAACAAACATATAAAAGAAATACAAAGTACTCTATGTTTAGTATGTTAAGCATGATCATTTCACATGCCAAATTTCAGGAAATGATGATAATTCGATGCAATAAAAAGTGAATGAAATACATGAACATGACTATTTTTTTTGTGAGTTGACATATATTATGTGGTAATCATATATTGAATGTACAGTACAGAAACTTATCACCACTGTCATTCAATTAAATTTTTATTTACTTGCATTTGATCAACTCTATTTCGTACTTTGCTTGGTATTTGTAAAGCATCATAAATAAAGTTCAAATGTATGTCTCTAAATGCAATCACAAATAGATGCTCAGAAACAGCAATGAATGGAATTCAGTGGAATTTCCCTGAATTGAATTCCACATCCTGTAATTCCAATTCAATTCCAACTCTGTTTCCTGTAATTGTTGTTGAATTCTAATTACAATTCCATTTCCTTCTTTGAATTGGAATTGTTGAGTTCATTCCTGAATTGACCCCAACCCTGTTTCCAAAACATCACTCCTCAAAGTCCTCATTTTACTGTATAAGTGTAAATGTAATAGAAAAAATAACCACTGCCTCTGAGTCTAAGCCAGACTGGAATCAGCTGTGGTTGGCCCAATTTACCCAACATAAATCAGCTGTGTGTCAATTATTCAATTGTTTGTTTATTATCAGCTGAGATATATTTTTGATATTGATATTGTTTTTGAACTGATATCATTGCAGAAGCAGAGGTTTTTATACTGTATCTAAGGTTTGGAATATTGTTTTTGCTATTGTGGGATGTTGTGTGTTAACATTCGTAAATACTACAAAAACAATCCATAGTTTTGTTGGGAGGTATAGCTTGTCTGTTAAGAAAATGTAAGCATTGTGGAAATGTGTTCACTGACTGCATATTGGGTGAAAACGACATGAAATGTGTGAATGGTATGGCCATAAAAGACAGATGCTGTGCTAATTGTGTTTAGAGTTTTGAAAATGTGACAACTGTTTGGACAAACGCTTGTTAGCGACTGAAAAAAACTGTAATAAGCATGCTGACATCATCCAAAGCAATGAGGTCAACCCCGCCCTTACTCTTAGTGTAAGACTTTTCTCGATTCCTCTGTAAAAGTTTGGCTTGGCAGCTTTGTGGATAGGTTTTAAGAGAAAACTCTTAGCTAAAACTTTTACTGCCATTTAGGAGAACTCTTTTTGGTAAGATAAAATTTTTTGTGAATACAGGCCCTGATCCATAATTAAATTTGCATGTTTTATTAATATTTGCATAAACGTTTAGGTGTTAAGCTGAAGTGGAATTTCTGAAGTGTTCAGCACCATCTATGACATTTCTTTAATGAATTTGAGCATGTTTCCAGGTACATTAACTATTCAGCCCTCATTATGTAGCTATAGCATTCATTATGCACATTTAATAACATGTATGTATTTCTTTTAGTATGTTAAATACAACTCTAACCAAACAAGGGAGTGCACATCTTCTTGATACTACTACTATATGTGTTTTTTAACATAAAGTGCAACCAAAACAACTTTGAACCACCCAGGTACCACAAAATAGTGTGGTTTTATTTGTCTGTGTAAATAAAGACGACGCTATCTGCCTATTCACAGAGGCCTCATGCTAAAACCTCCCCATATAAATCAAGCCGAAAACTGCCATTACACCATGAAAAGGGATTAATGTGCAGAGCCTCCTGCAGCCCAACCTACCTTTCTAAAGGCTTTTCAGAGTATTTTTAAAACAACCTATGTGCTGACAGCTGTGTTACAGAGAGAAACAACTACAGCTCGGTTCTGGGAGGAAGTTAAGAAACGGAAAAGGCATTAATTTAATAAAATGTTTTTTTTTTTTTTTTTTTTTAGTGGTGCAGGAATGCTTTGATAAATGATGAATCTCTTCCACTTTCTGCAGAAAGTCAGTGTCTCGGTCCTATTGTTAGCAGGCTTGATCGTGTTCCATTTCTTGTGCGGCACTATAAATACGCCTGAATTTTTGAACCGCGTTTCCTGTTGTTTTTCCTCGTATTTTTTCCAGACCTCCTTTGAACAATGAAATTAGGTGCGATACAAGGCCTGAAGACTTCAAAGCAAATGCGATCTGATTCCGCTCTGAACTCATTGCACACCTGCCTCGACTACAGAAGAGAACATGAGAAGCTCAAGGATGTATGCTGGCCATAAAACCCCAGAAAACAAGGCAACAAAGAGGAAATGGGAAATGAAATATTCAGTAAATCACGATGACATTTACGGGATTTTTCCGTCAGACCGAGCGTGGCGCGGCGGCGGGAGGGGGTTTGGTGTCCGGGGAGCTTCGCTGGAGCTCTATATCAGAGAGAGAAGAGAGGAGGATCCTCCCGTGACCCTCTGCTCCTCTCTGCCAGATCTCATTTGGCCCGAGGTGATCAAGCCGAACGGAAACCTTCCTGAAACAAGCAATCGCGCCGGCCTGAAGCTTCCCTCCCTTCGTCTCCTCGCAGAGAATAATTAATCATTCCTGCCGGCCCTTTTAACTTCGGGCCGAAATGCACTGTCGATTATGCGTCGCATCTATACGTTCATTACCAGTCGCATCTGATTAGCTGTAAGGAAGAGTATGAGTCATGCCAGAATGTCAGCAGCTATAATTACAGCCCGCTGATGCTGTGGTAGTGAAGGATCTGTAAGGTTACAAGAGGTGTTCAAGTAATACGACGCAGACATAATTATAGTGAAAGTATACAGCGTGTGCCTGCAATATGACAGAATTAATCTGACCTACATGCTGTACAAATTATATGTTAGCAGAACTTCAAATTTAAATCATCTTGACGGTAGATTCTTGATTTATTGATAGACCAGAGCTGCCTTTGTTCTTGTTCTATATTTTCCAGCATCTTTTTCATCTTTCAGCTCAAACGGTTTGTATTATCTCTGCTGGTTTAGAGAGAGTTCAGAAAGTAAGAACTGGCTGCTATTCAAATCACAAATTGAGAACTGAATTGAATTGGCCTGGGTGGGCAGGATGTTGATCTAAAATGACAGGAAGAGGAATTTATTGAATTGCAATTCAAGGATATTTAGCAAGGCTACTCCATTTCATTAGTCCAGCGTGATTTAAGACGCTAATCAAAACATTATGTACAACTTGTAATCAAAACATTATTAATTGTCTAAGCACTTCAAACATTGATTATTAATGCAATTGTTTCTAAGAACTATATTCTGACATAGCTCTTTTTTTAATGGATTGCAAATAACAATAGAATTAAATGTTATGTTTACAGCTGTTTTTGTTTTTGAAGAATTCTAATTCTTCCTGCTTTTCCATCTTGTTTCAGCAGCTGAATCTGGCTTTAAATAGATGTTCTCAGTTTAGTTCTGAATGGTACAAACCTTGCCTGCTCAGATATTTAATCATTTGTTGATCTTGTACATGGCTATTTACATTAGAGTTAGTAACAAGGTTAAGTTTGTTAAATGTCACCTGATTTTATTTATTTATGTATTTATTTTACAGCACCACACACTGGATTTCACTTTAGACAATTAATACTTGCCATCCAAATATTAAGGTATATCAGGTCCTCATATTCGCCTCATATGTTTTTTTTTTTTTTTATGTATTTATCATGTCACAAAGATGCAAAAGTTTAAGAAACCCTTGATTGTAGACACTTGATATATAAATAAATTTGTATTTTTTTTATGAATTTGTGCATTAACGTTTAAGGTGTTAAGTTGAAGTGGAATTTCTGTGCATTCATTGTTTTGCATAAATGATGATGTGTGACTATTTTTGCAACATGCTAAATATAGACCTAACAAGGAGGTTATTACAGTACCATGTATGAAATAAACTCAAGTGTTTCTTTTCAAAGAAACCATTCAGCCCTCATTATGTGATCTATATCTTTCGTTATGGACAACATTTAATAACTGTAACAAAACCAGTCATAAATGTAATTTGAGATTTCCACATAATCTTAAAGATGAAAATAAGATTTCCATTGATGTATGGTTGTTAGGATTGGACAGTATTTGGCTGAGATACGACTATTTGAAAATCTTGAACCTGAGGGTGCAATATATATATATATATATATATATATATATATATATATATATATATATATATATATATATATATATATATATATATATATAT
>NC_133384.1:10041023-10080466 GCF_049309525.1 Garra rufa
CATTTCAATTTAAATGTAACACTACAGTGCAAAGCTGTGCTGAAATTAGCACTCTCTCAAAACACTTCCATCTCAACTCAGAGTCTATTAGCAGCCATTTTCAGCGATCACGACATCCATTCCAGTACTAAAGCCCAACGGGACTGAGAAACTCTAAGCAAGTATTGCTAATGAAAAATTGTGGTTAAAACCACACATACTACTCCTGCCTTAAACTCCCTGGTGGCATGTACTGTACATTATGTTAGTAAGGTTTCTTGCAAGCGCTAACCGATGCGGCTATGCGCAGCAATGACATTTTCATATTAAAGTTTTAGAGGCGCTGACTTGTCAACACATTTATGACTTCTGAGATTTCAATGCAATATTACAAGCATTAATTGTGTTACTCAGTTGTAAGCATCACAATCATAACAAGCTTTTCATTAAAGTCCACTGTGTGTTAGCAGTCCCGGTTCATGCTATAAATGAACTCTGTCTAATAACTGACATGCAGTACTTTCCAATTAAGCCAATATCTGTGTCATTATTGACACTCAGTAATAAGCTCAGAGTGTAAATGTTATGCTAGAGAAGAACTCAGATGGAAGTAGGGTTCTGTTTTCTGAGCATTTGTAGTTTCTTTATGCTCTATCCGGTCTTGATTCAGCTCAAGGCTACAGCTCAGAAATCAGGGAAAGAGGACACGGTCGGTTCAGACTCTGTAGCATCCACAGATGGAGAGCTTAATCAGAGCAGCATTACATTGATTATGAATGTGTCTGGCCTAACAATAGGCCGAGCTGATGGATGCGGCTATCGGAGGCATGCGCTTTCATTGACCTTCAGAGCTTATTGTCTTTAAAAGTCTGGCGGAGGGACTTAGATAGAGAACTGGGTGGTAATTGGGCTGAAGAGAGAGGCAGACCCGGATGGTATGGATTTTGCATTAGTTTGTACTTGTAGGGAGTGTGCTGTCGAGATCTGCCAGTCGTTTCCATCGGAAAACGCAGACGTTTGTGTGAAATCTTAAGTGATAAACGCCGCCTCCTTGTACTGCGGCAGTATCAGCGGTAGCTGTCAATTAAGCTTTAAATGACTGAAAATGCCTTCAGTCATGCAACGAGGAGCAGCGCTGGTCAGGATTTAGGGTGAAACTGGCTAGTGTCTGTTCAATGAATTTCTTGTCAATTCGGATCAATATGGACACTAGAACATGTTCCAAATCTTACTGTGCTGCCTACCCAGGCAGTGAGCCTAACCTTATCAATATACACTGTAAAATTATTTTTGGAGATTATTGGAGTATGTTTTAAAAGAAAAAAATGTTTTCAGCCTTTCTACTTCAAAACATCATGTTTAATTCAATGCAAAACCACAGTTGAAACTTACTAGCAATTTCTAAGTGAAAACGATATCAACACCAAAGGCAACAAATCTTGCAAATAATCACAATCATTTTTAATACAAGGATCATAAGATAACAGCAATTGATAAATATATATGCAAATCAATCAATCAATCAATAAATAGTGCTAAAGACTTTCAATATCAATTGCATATCAGTATTTGCAATATTTGAGAAAAACACTCACACAAAAGTAGCTTTGGAATTGAAAATATAGATTTTTGTTGTCATACTGTTGCCAAAAGCTTCATTTTATTTACAACTAATCACATTAGATTATAATGTATATGCCTGGCAGTAGTGAATGAAGTCTAATTATAATCAACTATTCTATCATTTCACCTGCCATGATGCATTTATGTGGCAATAAATTGCAATGTTTGCAATGTATGTTTTGTAATTGTTCTATACATACACTAGTATTCAAAACAGATTCTTATTTCCACCAAGGCTGCATTTATTTGATAAAAAATACAGTAAATTGTGAAATATTATCAGAATTCCAAATAGCTGTTTTTTATGTAAATATATGGTAAAATGTAATTGATTGCTGTGATGCGCAGCTGAATTTTCAGCACCATTACTCCAGTCTTCAGAAATCATTCTAATATGCTGATTTGCTGCTCAAGAAACATTTCTGATTTTTATCAATGTTGAATACAGTTGTGCTGCCTAATATTTTTGTGAAAACTGTGGTGCATTTTAATTTTCAGAATTCACAGATGAATAGAAAGTTTAAAGGAAAAAGCATTTATTTGAAATAGAAATCTGTTGTAGCATTTCTGATCAAACAAATGCATCCTTAATAAATAAATGTATTTACTTCTTCAACAAAAATCTCACTGACCCCAAACTTTTGAATGGTAGTGTTTGAAAGTGGCATAGCTTTACTGAACATTAATATGCAATAATACTTCCCATATTCTCTTTGAACTTTTATACATCCAGACTACATTTGGCAAGTGTGTAAAATCTGAGATGAAGCGCTGGAATAGCCCTTCAGGATCTGCATGCATATGATGTATAATGTGAACTTCTGCTGTATAATTTTGGCCTGTGAGTCATGAGGAAGAAGCATGTCCCTTTAATGTTTTGCCGCTGCTGTGCTTGACTGGGCATGATCCTGTCTCGCAGTCAATCTACGTGCATATCATGATTACACTGATGGATCTATCCTCTTACAGCTGGAAGAACTGCTATTTTCTTGTCGCAGACGCCAATGGTAATTTATCCCTTAAAATGAGTCAAAGAAAGATCAAGAAAGGTAAGGCAACACATGTTATTAAGTCTTAACAAGATCCTTTTGTTCAGTTCAGTTTAGCAGAGATTCCTCTGTGTCGATACACATCTGAAATGAATTATATTGGACAATTCTGATCCTTCTTATTACCGTCATTTCATCGGAAAAAATGTAGAGGTTAATAACTGAGGGCAAGCTAAAAACATAAACTCTCTGCCAGTCTTGACATTTCAATTGTTTTAAACTCGCAGTGCCTTTTCTATTTAATAAAACCCCTCTGAATGCGTGATGAGCAGCCATAATTGCATGATTTGAGGTATTGCCATGACTAGTCATCGTAGCACAAAAGCTCAGTGATGATAAAAATATGTTGTTTGATGATTCACATTTGACAGTCTCTAATTTTCCCCTGCATTCGCATTCAGGCGCCAAGGTACGCGTCGTTCGGCTAAAAATGTCAGATTCTACCCAAGTCCTGATCTCTTTCTGAATAATATTTGGATGAATAAACTTCCCTGACAAACGACAGCAAGTGGCAGCAAAGTTCACAAAAGAACACGAGGGGCTGGAATAAATCCAGCTAATTCACTGGAGAGCATCGGCGAATGAACTCCAGCCCATAAGGCTCCCATAAGTATGCAAATAAAGTAGATCTTTGCATTCGAAATTGCATTATCATTTGCATTTATGTGGGCCGCAGCTCTTTTGATAAATGACCTCTTGTCTTGCTGCGGGACGTCAGAAATGCGCATCCCCTACTAACGGCACCGATTTATCCAATTTGAGCTGGAGCACGTGGAGAGACTTTCGACGACCGGGATGCAATCGGTTGCAGATTACAGCAAAGTGCTCCGGCCTAACCGGAGGTGAGTCCTTATGTATCATTACGGAGCAGAACGTGTACTATCCCTCATTCACGGCTATTAATAGCACTATGCATTTGGCTGTCAGCAATAGCAATACCGATGCCTGCAGATTCAGGATCATATCCATTATAGATTACACAGTGACACGGCGACAGCACCGCCGCAGTCCTTCACTGTGCTGCGATATCACTCCTAATAGCCCCTCTTCAGAGGTGAACACTTCGGTATTATACATCAGAAGCCATTGGCTCATGTCACCCATCTTATTATTCCTGGATGCCTTCTTGTAGGACGTCTCTTCGATCCTCATTTTTGTCAGATTTCGCCTCACCGGGGACCCAGCTGCATGTCATTTGATGCACAATGCTCAGAGAAGAATGAGATTCAATCAGCGACGCCACATTCAGTGTTACAGCTTCTCTCGTTCCAAATTGATAGATCCCATGGATCAAAGCCTTGGCAATATGTGTATGACGAGAGACAACAATAGCTTAGTAATGGCAGTATTAAATCGGAGCAGGAACAAAAAGAGATGTTCTTCTTTCCATGCATTTATCAAACAAAAAATAACTTGTTTGATGTCGGCGATGACAAACTACATGTAACACTACTAACAAAAGCCTTTCATTTCCTAAAGACGTGTCTCAAGTTGGCAGAAACAACTAGGTGAGCTTGCCATGATGGCATGTGCTTAAAAACACCACACTGACTCAGATCATTTGTCATTAAACACAGAGTCACGTCACACAGAAACACCTCCAAATAAAGACACGCACACTTGTTGATATTCAGCCGGTGGCGTCTCTAATGCACACAGCGGACCCTTGATGTCATTCACGATAGGCCTCGTTTCTCTGTTTTTGTCCTTCAAAAGACCAAACGAGCGTGTCACAGTGATTTTGCAGCAGATCTCAAAGCCTTAGGAGTCTTCCATTCGGTATGAATCACGAAGCATGAATCAGTCAAGACAACATCCTTGAGCAAAACAACTGATTAGTCTGACATGTATTGTGCGCTGTGTAAGTGTGTGTTTTGACGTGGAGGGTTAGGGGCTCTAATTATGTGACATGAGTGGGAATACAGGAATATTTTGCACGCTCTGCCTTTCAGAAGGGCATGAGGAACACGAGTGAAACTAATTGCTGAGGTGGCTTTGCAACAGAAGGGAAATAGTAGCAATGCAAAAACACAACAAGTAAGCAGCGCTTCAGTGACGGCGAGCAAAACCGTTCATCCAGTCAATTAAAAGTGCAAAGAGTGGGTTGATAAAATGGATGCATATCCACTAGGTGCGTCAAGAAAGAGAAATTCATGCAACGTGCCAAGGATGCTTAATGCTGCTTAGGAGGCTTCTTCTGTAGGCTGGGTTGTTACGGAATGACGTTATGAACAATTAACCCTTCCTTAACCCGTGCAAAAAATGTTATTACCTCCGTATCGTCCTCATCCTCCTCGCTCGTAATCAGTTCCTCCGGAGCTCGAATAAACCACCACTGGATCTCTAAGTAAACCGAGGACATCCCACTTTGAAAGGCACATGCCATTTCAATGTTCTGTCCTTCCCTTGCAGTGAGGTTAGTAGGGAAATCTGTAAACTTTCCTGCAAGAGAGATGTAACAAGTTAACAGTAGACCAGTGTTTATATTTAACTCTTTCATTTTTATATAATCTTAGAATGTTTTTTTAATGAAAATAATGATGATGATGATAAAATCAAAACATTTAATCATAATTATGAAATAGAATAAATGTGTTATAATACATTTATTTAAGAATGGAAATATATATATTCCATTCTTTTTCTTTTCCCCTCTTTTTCTGACGAGTCAAACGTTCAGGTTGGCTGAGATTTAATTAATACTTCTGACTGGAATCGACGTGTTCGTTCAGCAGTGCCTGTCTCTGTGAAATGGAATTAAATGAAGGACTTTCGTCCGCACGTTCTTCTGTTAGAAGGGTTTTAATGAGCGCTGTCCGTGGTGCTGAAAAACAACCGCAGTCCGTTTAACGAAGCCCAATTCTGAGCATCCGCCACTTGAGATGCAAGTCGCGCATGCTGTTCCTTCAAAATTACCCTTTACTACCTATAATGCTGGCAAAGACACATAGCACGAGTTCATGTGAAGAAGAAGGACGGCTACGAGACAATACGCAGACGCTTAACGAGTTTTCCAAAAATCACCAGTTGATTTTTCCCATTCCTCGCCTCGTCACGGACAACAGGCTGGCGTGTTTATAAACTTTTGTCACTTATTGTTTAAGGAGTGTCGCAAAAATGCATGCAGCAGTAGTTTAAACTGTAAAATAGCCATTGAGAACATCTTTAGAGTTGAAAATTTGGAGTTAATAACGATGTGCTATATTGCGGACTGATGCGATGCATTAAAAGTCTGTAAATGTATTTTAAGCCGTCAATGTTCTTACCATCAAGAGCAAATCCAACTTGAATGGACAAACAGGAAAAGAGCACAAATCCAATACTGTCATGTAAGGTCCCCATCATTCCAAAAGACAGCTGAGATCTCACATGAGCTGGAAAATAAATGTCCTCCAGAAATGTTCAGCGCATTAAGCGAAAGCCACGTGAAGATGATGCCGAGCGGGAAACATGCTGCAACTCTGGCGCAGAAGTCGCTCGTGAACTCGCACACAGGCGCTCACGGCTCTCCACTGTCTCTGTGAGGTGTTGATGGAGTAATGATGCTTTCGGTTCCTCTCTCTCTCTCTCTCTCTCTCTCTCTCTCTATGCTCGTGAACGTCAGAGTGCGGCTCTCACGCGCTCCCTATTGCTCGTTCGAAAAGAGTGGCGAGAGACGCAGCACTCGGAGTATAACAAACGGATCACTCTGTTCTTTTTTTTCCACATGAATTTTATGATTAAAACTCACGGGATTTTCGCTTACTTAGTGTTTCAATGAAATACAATCAAAACCCTATGGTTTATCCTAAAATACATATAATAGGCTACAAATAAAATATTTGCAAAATTTTGGACGCTTTTGATGGATGTTTTGAATGTGAAGTGATTGTTTTAATTGCCTAGCATATTAATGATCTATCTATCTATCTATCTATCTATCTATCTATCTATCTATCTATCTATCTATCTATCTATCTATCTATCTATCTATCTATCTATCTATCTATCTATCTATCTATCTATCTATCTATCATATGGAACTGCTGGAAACTGTTGTGCTGCTTTTTTTTTTGGAACCTGAGATTCTTTTTTTCAGGATTATGAAAAAGAGCAGCATTTATTTAAAATATAACATATAACAGTATAATATATTTTCTAACAATATACACTGCTGTTCAAAAGTTTTTGGTCAGTGAATTTTTATTCTTTTTTTTTGAATGAAATGAATATAAATAATAAACTGATAAACTGATAATAAACTGATAAAGTCATAGCAGAGACTTATATTGTTAGAAAATATTTACATTTTGAATAAATGCTGTTCTTTTCAACCTTTTATCAAATCCTGAAAAAAGTATCACAGGTTGCAAAAAAATATTTGGCAGCACAACTGTTGCTATCAGCATATCTGACACTTAAGACTGGAGTAATGGCTGATGAAAATTCAGCTTTGCATCACAGAAATAAATTATATTTTAAAGTATATTAAAATAGAATGCACTGAGCAGCGCTGTCATCGGAAATCACACATAACAGATGAAAGGAAAGTACGACAAAGATATCGCTTTCCTCAGCAGACATTCAAAGTATTGTTTTATTGTGAATATGAGATTGAGCTGAATAATGAATACTGTATCAGATGCAGGTAATCACACTCGCTCAGCTCATCTCGCTCTCATAATACTCCACATAATACACTGATTGGTAACACTTTCCAATATGGGTGCACTAATATGCATTAAATAATGTTTAACTAATAAAGAACTAATCCATTTATTAATGATTACTGCATCAGCCAATAATGAACAATTTAAATGATTCAAACAATCAATAATCAAGTAATCAATACATTTTTAGTTAAATCTGTCATAATGTATTAATTCCCTAATAACATTAACTAATGATGTAAATTCATATGTTAATTATCACAATGTTCAAAACTATGTACTTCAACTATAATTAGTCATTAGCTATTGATTTTCAAAGGTATCATTATGTTATGACTTTACTTGTTGAGGCACAGGACTATGAACTAATTGTTTAGTATGTAATTGTGCTTATGGATTTGAATTAATTAGACTGTCATGTGCCTCAACAAGTCAAGTCATAACATAAAGATACCTTTGTAAATCATTAGCTAATGATTAATTAAAGAAGACAACTGGAAGTTAAAATGCATGGCTTCGACCCATTGTGAAAAATAACAAATGCATTTACACTATTACTTAATATTGTATGTTATTAGGGATTTAACACATTATGACACATTTAAATAATAACAAGTTATTGATTACTTAATCTATAAATCATAGACAGCTACAAATATGACTTGACCCCAAAAAAATTCTAACAAAAGGTTTCTCAGTGGTTTACAGTAGTATCAGGTGTACTTAAAAAACATACTAAAAGTTTACCAAAGTTTGACTCCAAGAAAGGCCCCATTTTCAAAATGGCAGCCGTCAGGTCCTTAAAATGACCATTACTCCTTTGTATTCCTCCTAGACCAGGAATACTGGTGCCTGATACATGTTTTGGCCATGTAATATTTTAATTTGCATATTTGCATAATAGATACAGGTGCATCTCAATAAATTAAATGTTGTGGAAAAGTTCATTTATTTCAGTAATTCAACTCAAATTGTGAAACTCGTATATAAATTCAATGCACACAGACTGAGTAGTTTAAGTCTTTGGTTCTTTTAATTGTGATGATTTGGCTCACATTTAACAAAAACCCACCAATTCACTACCTCCACAAATTAGAATATGGTGACATGCCAATCAGCTAATCAACTCAAAACACCAGCAAAGGTTTCCTGAGTCTTCAAAATGGTCTCTCAGTTTGGTTCACTAAGCTACACAATCATGGGGAAGACTGCAGATCTGACAGTTGTCCAGAAGACAATCATTGACACCCTTCACAAGGAGGGAAAGCAACAAACATTCATTGCCAAAGAAGCTGGTTGTTCACAGAGTGCTGAATCCAAGCATGTTAACAGAAAGTTGAGTGGAAGGAAAAAGTGAGGAAGAAAAAGATGCACAACCAACTGAGAGAACCGCAGCCTTAAGAGGCTTGTCAAGCAAAATCGATTCAAGAATTTAGGTGAACTTAACAAGGCATGGGGTGCAATGTCATCTGCTGGTGTTGGTCCACTGTGTTTTTTTGAAAACCAAGTCACTGTTCCCGTTTACCAAGAAATTTTAGAGCACTTCATGCTTCTTCCTTCTGCTGACCAGCTTTGTAAAGATGCTGATTTCATTTATCAGCAGGATTTGGCACTTGCCACACTGTCAAAAGCACCAAAAGTTGGTTAAATGGCCATGGTGTTGGTGCTTGACTGGCCAGCAAACCCACCAGACTTGAATCCCATTGAGAATCTATGGGGTATTGTCAAGAGGAAAATGAGAAACAAGAGACCTTATTGGTCTTATGAATTACTCTAATTTGTGGAGATAGTGAATTGGTGGGGTTTTGGTTAAATGTGAGCCAAATCATCACAATTAAAAGAACCAAAGACTTAAACTACTTCAGTCTATGTGCAATGAATTTATTTAATACACAAGTTTCACAATTTAAGTTGAATTACTGAAATAAATGAACTTTTCCACGACACTCTAATTTATTGAGATGCACCTGTAACTGATTACAAGTACAAATATATATATTAAAGCAATTTGAAATGAGTGACCATTTTAGAGGGTTCACACACGGGCCTCTGTTCGGGCTAATTCAGAGTTTTTTATGATCAAAGTTATACAACTCCAATTTAAGGAATGTTTGGGTGCAATAACTTTTACATTGAATGTCAAGTCTGTGTCCAAAAACACGTACTGAGTAGAAGTTACATGACATAGGCTAAATCGTTTCCATCTCTAGTTCACCCCAAACAAAGATAAAACCTTACAGTAATCTCACAAAATCATGTATTCCATAAGTATGTAGTGCAATTTAGACAAGTCCAATGGATTTATAGACCCAGAAAACATGGGGTTAGATACCAAGATTACTTGCCTAGGCCAAATAATAAAGGAATTAGGATATTTTAAGGGTTTTCTGCCCATCGTGTTTCCCACTGAGGTAAATATAGTACAAATAAGCTTTTAATGAAGCAACTCAATGTTTCTTCATTATTAGTTATAAAGTGACGTTTTCAAATTAGTAATGGAGGTTTGGGCTCAGCTGTTAAACTGTAGAACCGAGTTTGAATCTGTGGTGAAAGGAAGTAGTTCAGCGCTAAAGAGATTTTTTAAAGACACCCCGTTATTTCTGAAGTGGAACTGTGGTATCAATGCAATATTACACTCGTAGTCATGAGATATCGGCACACTCAGATTTCATCCGCTTAAAGCCTTTATAACTTTTCAATTTAAAAGTCTTAACCAAAGTCTCATCTTTACTGCTAACTTTTGTCGCTGTCACACTCTGGCTGGGTTGAGGAGTGGAGATGGAGGAGGAGAACCGGAGTAAATGAATAAATAAAGTTTATTAAACAAAACACTGAAAATGATTACAACCAAACAAAAACCGGGAGCAAGAAACGAGAACATGTAACGTTAACGACGGACAACAGGGAGTGAACAGACACAGACTTAAATACACTGAAGACAGGGCGTGGTTACAAACAAGCTAACAAGGCTAAAGTACAAATAAGGGCAAGACTAAACCAACTGAACATGAACCAAAAGGGGGAGACAAGGACTAAACCATTATCATAGGAAACAATGGGGGAAAAACACTAGGAAAACAGAACAGGACAGGACAAAATACTGACATTACACCCCCCTCCCCAAAAGGTGCGTCTCGTGCCGTCTAACATCCATAGGGGAGGGAGGGTGGGCGCCCTGGAGAATGCTAGACAGGGATACAGGGAACACAGGATACAGGGGCGGTCTCCAGGGCAGACAGTCCAAGAGGCCATGGCGGATCTGGGGGCTCAGGAAGCCATGGCCGGGTAAACAGTCCGGGAGGCCATGGCGGATCTGGGGGGCTCAGGAAGCCATGGCCGGGTAAACAGTCCGGGAGGCCATGGCGGATCTGGGGGCTCAGGAAGCCATGGCCGGGTAAACAGTCCAGGAGGCCATGGCGGATCTGGGGGCTCAGGAGGCCATGGCCGAGTAAACAGTCCAGGTGGCCATGGCCGATCAGGGGAGTAGCCCCCCCAAAAAAATTTCCTTGGGGGAACCTAAGGCATAGTCCACCCAGGAGAGCACGGAAGGGCGTGCTGGAGAAAGCGCCGGCTCTGGAGGGGGCACTGGAGGCGACACCGGCTCTGGAGGGCGTGCAGGAGAGAGCTCCGGCTCTGGAGGGTGTGCAGGAGAGAGCTCCGGCTCTGGAGGGCGCGCAGGAGAAAGCTCCGGCTCTGGAGGGCACGCAGGAGAGAGCTCTGGCTCTGGAGGGCACGCAGGAGAGAGCTCCGGCTCTGGAGGGTGCGCAGACTCTGGAAGGCGAGCAGGAGGGCGCGCTGGAGGCGTCGGCTCTGGATGGCGCTCTTGAGGAGCATGCTCTGGACGGCGCTCGGGGCGAGCGGGCTCTGGAGGGCTGGACGACCCCAGCGGAGACTCAGGGAGGCTGGGCGGAACCAGCGGAGACTCAGGGTGGCTGGGCGGAACCAGCGGAGGCTCTGGGAGGCTGGGCGGAACCAGCGGAGACTCTGGGAGGCTGGGCGGAACCTGCGGAGATTCTGGGAGGCTGGGCGGAACCAGCGGAGACTCTGGGAGGCTGGGCGGAACCAGCGGAGATTCTGGGAGGCTGGGCGGAACCAGCGGAGACTCTGGGAGGCTGGGCGGAACCAGCGGAGACTCAGGGAGGCTGGGCGGAACCAGCGGAGACTCTGGGAGGCGGGGGCGGAACCAGCGGAGACTCAGGGAGGCTGGGCGGAACCAGCGGAGACTCTGGGACGCTGGGCGGAACCAGCGGAGACTCAGGGAGGCTGGGCGGAACCAGCGGAGACTCAGGGAGGCTGGGCGGAACCAGCGGAGGCTCTGGGAGGCTGGGCGGAACCAGCGGAGATTCTGACTTGGCATTAGCCATCTTGGGTGCAGATTCAGGCTTGGCGGCCATCTAGGTCAGGGACTCAGGAACAACGGCCATCTTGGCCAGGGACTCAGGAACAACGGCCATCATGGCCAGGGATTCAGGCTTGGCGGCCCTCTTGGCCGGGAACTCAGGAACGTCGGCCATCTTGGCCGGGAACTCAGGCTTGGCGGCCATCTTGGCTGGGAACTCAGGATCAACGGCCATCTTGGCCAGGGATTCAGGCTTGGCGGCCATCTTGGCCGGGGACTCAGGAACAACGGCCATCTTGGCCAGGGATACAGGCTTGGCGGCCATCTTGGCCGGGAACTCAGGAACGGAGGCCATCTTACGTGCAGACTCTGACATGGCAGCCATCTTGCTTGCAGACTCTGGCGTGGCAGCCATCTTGTGAGCTGGCGTGGCGGCCATTTTGTGAGCTGACGCTGGCGTGTCGGCCATCTTGTGAGCTGACGTGGCAGCCTGAGATACTGGGCTGAGGGCGGCGGCAGGCGGATAAGAGCGCGGGGATGAGGCCGGCCGCATCGGGCTGAGGACCGCGGTGGAGCTCTGGAGGATTACTGGGGATTTGGTACTGGGCTGGCGGCTCGAGCCGTTGACACGGTATGTGGAGGTTCTCGGCTGAGGGCAGGCTGGCGCGTTGCGCCGTGTCTGGGAGGGGGCTGGAAGATGAAACCTTCTCGGACTAGGAACTTCTTCTATTTCAAAATCAGATCCATTTAAATAGAGAATGAGATTGATTAGCTCGATCAAGGAAAAACTACAAGCAGGGAGATCACAGTGAACTGTCTCATCATCCAGCCCCAAAACAAACACAGCGCAGATGGCAGCTTCGTGCCAGCCTACCTGGTGGGAGAGCTCGATAAATTCTTCCACATACCGTTCCAACTCCCGACCGCCTTGCCGCAGTCCCCTCAAAGCAGCCTCAGCCCGACTCATCTTGTTTGTGTGGTCCGTTGTTCTGTCACACTCTGGCTGGGTTGAGGAGTGGAGATGGAGGAGGAGAACCGGAGTAAATTAATAAATAAAGTTTATTAAACAAAACACTGAAAATGATTACTGGTGATGTAACGTTTGACACCGAAGCTTCGAAGCTTGTATCAAAAAAACGAAACATCTCACAGTGAAGCACTGTACCGGAGCTTGATTCGTTTTGCCATAACCACGTGACCTGTGACGTCCGAAGCTTCGTTTTCGCACACAACCACATGACTGCTTCATATTCTGATTAAAATAACGCGTTTCAAGTGTCATTCGCTTTTTGTTAAGAATAAACATAATATGAATAAATATGTACATGTGTAGTTTTGTGCATGTTAATTTTGTAGTTATCCTTGCTTCGCAAGCACTTCTAATTAATAATAATATTAGTCAACTTTACAGTTAATTTACTTTTAACATATATGCCTACATAAACCATGCTTATACTTTTAGAATTTTATAAAAAAGTTTATTTACAGATTAATTCAAGTAAAATGACATTTTTATTATTTTTTTTATTTCTGACGGTTTTCGTAGCACAATGTATTTGATGAAACTTTCCAAAATCGCTTTGAGATCTGGGACGCAAAGGCAACTTTTTCCACCTTTGACCACAAGATGTCATTAGTGTGCAACGTGTTAAAAAGCTTCGAGTAATGAACCTTTTTACAATACAGTTGAGGGGAAAGCCTCAGTGCTTCGAAAAGCTTCATTTTCCCATCACTAATGATTACAACCAAACAAAAACCACGAGCAAGAAACGAGAACATGTAACGTTAACGACGGACAACAGAGAGTGAACAGACACAGACTTAAATACACTGAAGACAGGGCGTGGTTACAAACAAGCTAACAAGGCTAACAAGGGGGAAGTACAAATAAGGGCAAGACTAAACCAACTGAACATGAATCAAAAGGGGGAGACAAGGACTAAACCATTATCATAGGAAACAATGGGGGAAAAAACACTAGGAAAACAGAACAGGACAGGACAAAATACTGACATTTGCCATCTAATTGCCATCACTATTATTGAATATATTATTTACATAAAATATTGTTTATATAAAATTGTATTCCTTGAATAATAATATTTAATAAACAACAATAACAAAAATAGCCATCAAAAAAGTTGTTCAACTGAGCAATTCAGTACAAAGGCAGCGCTCTGATATACAGCATTGCATTTACATAAACATGAGATTTTGCCAAAACTATCTTCTCTGGAGCAAATACAGTAATAGACCAATGAAACCAAAGACTGTAAACAAATACAATTAAATATTTTCACTTAAAAAAGTGTCTAAAATTAAGCAATTAAGCAATTCAAACATTTAATATCTTATCAGTGAACACCAAAAAGCCATAATTTAACAGTTATTTTAAAACTTGTTTAAAAACATAAAAAAAAAAAAACATTTTAAACCCGTCAGTGATACTGATGATTCATTCCAAGCAATTGCACTAGTTTATAAGAAGTATTTTCCTTGCAAATATAATTCCTGCTAGATGTGGTGTTGACGCATGTACAGAGGAAACTGAACTTATTTTGTATAGCTGCTCTCAGACCTCTTAAAGACTAACTTGAGCTGGATTTGTGACCATTTGATGGCCAGCAAATAATTTATTTTCTCCTCTACAAATAATAACCAGCAAAGCATCTCAAATCCTAGTGATCTGACTTACTGTCTACATAAAAAGAATCAAACCCTAGCCATTCAATGCATTTTTAGTATTGCATTTAGTATACAGGGCCTACCAAAGATAGAATGCATACATGAGCCCCACTAAAATAAAAGCGTAAATCAGCATTTTAAGGTAAGCTGGTAAGGAAAGCAGCACAGGTACTTGCTCACCTCACAGATTCTTTTGAGCAGAGCTGGTGCATGGAAAAATAATTACACTTTTTTTCTAGATTGATGATGGTGGCAGAAATGTAAATTGTGTTCAGCATCTGTGATATTTATTATAGTGCTCTCAGTATTAATATTTTATACCTGGTCGGATAGTCCGCTCTCTGATGCACATCATGCAGATAAGATGAGGCCCATAGACTACTGATGCCCTTCACAATCACTTCTACAGGCCACAGATTGAGCAATATTCAAATGCATTGCACTGGCTAAAAGCTTTATTCAGTGCAAACACTTTGTGTAATAGAGACATGGACTGCAATGATGATAGCAAAGCAAAAACATTGTTGCAGAGACCAACATTAAAGTAAAGTATTGTAGAATGTCTTTATACCATATATAATATGGACTCTGTAGCACAAATAAAGTCATAGCAGGTAAAATTACTTATTTTTTTCGGAACCTTTGTGTTATTTTTAATCCATCTGAATTTAGTCCGTCTTCCAGTGTCTTTCAGATGTTCCGGTGTCATGTTGCTGCTAGTGTTTTTATTGTTTATTTAAATAATTCATCAATTGACAGTTAATTTAAAAATCCATCAATTTGTCAAGACTATATAAGTGTCACAGTTCTGTCTGTTTTTCATTGTTTTTTCCCATTTCTATCTGTCTGATTTGGTTGTGCCCTCGTTTGCCCTCATCCCCATCACCTGTGTGTAATTATCAGTCATCTATGTCACCTGTGTGTCTTGATTAGTTTGTCTTTAAGAGTCTGTCTTTGAGTTCAGTTCCCTGTCGGTCTTTGATGTTAATACATGTGTGTGAAAGTTCCTATCTGTTTCTGCCTTGTTCCTCTTGGAGATTTATATTAAATATAGTGTTATTCGTGTATATCGTCTATCGTCTCGTCTCGTCCTGCACACACCCCTAACAGAAAGACCGACCTAAACAGTCACAGCGTTTTCCCCCTGCGTTTCTTTTCCGTTTTGGTCTCAGTGTTTATTTTTATTTTTGTTCCCGTCATGGATGACCCGAATGTATTCATCATCCTCCTGAAGCAGGGGAACCGCTAGTCTCGCGTAGCCAGACCTTCAGACTGACGGCTGAAGGTCTGGTATTCATGGCAGCTTTCATTGGCCAAGGCCCGCCCATAAGGCCGTTTGACCGACATGTAAAACAACCAATCACAGTTCGTTTCGTTCAGCGTCATGTTTCGGGGCGTAGAAATGCCCCCATAACAACAGACGGGCATGCAACAAGTCAGTCACTGAAATAACCAGCATTGAAAGTTAACGAAGAAGAGGGAGAACAAGCAGTAAGTCAGTAATTTGTTCGCGAACGTCGCAAATGTGTATAACAACAACGGCGTCTGCATAAGCACATTTTAGCAAAACGCGAGTAAATCAGTCTGCGCTTTGTTTCCCGGCGGACCGAAAATAAACGCGACACTCGCGTGTTCCGGAAATCCGATCAAATTCAACTAATCAGATCACGACTTCGACATTCCTGAAGTGTTTCCAGTTAAGTGTACCATATGCATCAGACGTTTAGCCAACGTTCCGTGGGCGTGACGTCTGAGGCTGAGACTAGGGAACCGCTCTCTCGAGAACCACACAAGAGACTTTGTATTCCTCGCTCCATCAACACACTACCCGGACAGCTGCTTATGCACTTTCTTCCGCCATGGATTAAATAACACCATCAAGAGGCAGCTGTCCGGGGAGGGTCCTCGAGAGAGTCTCGCCGAATATATCGAGTGGGTGCTGGCGTCCTGTGGATCTTCCTGGACTGTCGGCAGCGTCGAGGAGGACGTCAACCCCACTCATGACCCAGAGAGCAGCCAACCATCACCCCGACACGCAGAGCATGAACCCGAGCGCACCGCGGATGAGGGACTAGAGCCGCGAGCGACAAAGCCAGAGTCCTCTCCGGCTGATCAGGTGCGTGAGCTGGATTCTACATCTGCGACGGTGGATTGCGACGTGGAGCAAGTGAGGGAAATGGAGAGCCCTGCCCACTGCAATACCGCTGGGGTGAGATGGATAACTCTGGGGACTTAATCGACTTCTTCTCTGAAGTTTTGGATTATGAATCATGTGATTTAATAGACTTTTTCTCGGAGCCACTGGCTGGCATAGACTTCCCTCCCACCCGCCCTCTTCTGTCTGAATCTGCCTGGTCCCCGCTGGTCCCGCCCAGCCGTCCTGAGTCCCCGCTGGTTCCGCCCAGCCGTCCTGAGTCCCCGCTGGTTCCGCCCAGCCGTCCTGAGTCCCCACTGGTTCCACCCAGCCGTCCGAAGTCTCCCAGGTCATCAGTCAGTCCCCTTGCTCACCCTCAGCCCACCATCTATGCAGTGGGCTCGCCGCAGGGATGCCAGCTAACATCGGTGGCATGGCTGGAGGTTCCCTCAGCTCCGCCTCCAGCCTCTGAGCCCAGATCTCCACCTCGGCCCTCCGACCCTGCGGTTCCACCACGGCTCTCTACGCCCTCAGCTCCACCGTCGCCAGTCGGACCACCAGCTCCACCGGGCTCCATCGTCCTTCCGGCTCCGCCTTGGTCAGTTGTCGACCATCTGCCGCCTCGGGACTCCACTCCTCTGGCTTCGCCTCGTCCCTCTGTCCCTCCGGCTCTGTCAGGCTCCTCCTTCCCTTCAGCGTCGCCTTTGTCCTCTGTCGCTCCGCCGCGGACCTCCGGAACTCCGCCTCCGCCTCGGTCGCCAGAGCCTACAGTTCCACCTTGGCCCTCCGGATCCGCGGTGTCGCCATGGTCCCTCTGCTCTCCATCTCCGCCTCGGGTTCCTTCACCAGCTGCTCTGCCTCTGTCGGTCGGCCCCCTGGAGTCGGCAGTCCTTCCTCCACCATGGCTCCTCCCTCCGTCGGCTCAACCGTGGGCCGTCATCCTGGCTGTAATCTGGGTCCTGCTCTCCTGCTTCAGGTCCCTTCTGTTTCCTCCCTGGCTCCTCCCACTGTCGTCGCCCCCTTGGACTGTCTTTTTTGTCACCTGGACTTTTGTTCTGGTCCTCCTCCGTGGGTTGTGTCCTCCGCCGGAGCCCCCTCCCTCATTGACTCTGGTTTCCTGGTTTTCCGCCCCTCTTGTCTGTTTTTGTTTTTCTACGGCGCGAGGACGCGCCTTTCCGGAGGGGGGCGTGTTGTCACAGTTCTGTCTGTTTTTCATTGTTTTTTCCCATTTCTATCTGTCTGATTTGGTTGTGCCCTCGTTTGCCCTCATCCCCGTCACCTGTGTGTAATTATCAGTCATCCATGTCACCTGTGTGTCTTGATTAATTTGTCTTTAAGAGTCTGTCTTTGAGTTCAGTACCCTGTCGGTCTTTGATGTTAATACATGTGTGTGAAAGTTCCTATCTGTTTCTGCCTTGTTCCTCTTGGAGATTTATATTAAATATAGTGTTATTTGTGTATATCGTCTCGTCCTGCACACACCCCTAACAATAAGATTCTGTTATTACACAATTATTCAACTAAATTGTCAATTGTTACCTAAAACTATGGCACTTCAAGTAAAAATGATCAAAATTGAAATAAAGATGTAATAAAATGATGACTGAAAATAACAAAATCATCAAAACTTAAAAAGTAAAACGAAAATATAAAAATAGGAACTAATTCAAAATATTAAATACTATAACAATACATCATAATATAGTAGTCAACATTTGAAATGGATCAAAGTAGTTCATCAAAGTTGTCCTAAGATAAGCACAGGTATTGTTTTGGTTTTAGGACAGCTTTGATGAAAGGTTTTGATCCACTTCAAATGTTGACTACTGTATACAAAGAATATTTAACTCAATGTTTTATCTTAATAACTTACAATTACAAAATTTAAACTCAGAATTGTGAGATATAAACTTGCAATTCTAAGTCTGAATTGAAGAGAACTTGCATATAAACGTGGCATGTTTTGCATGATAATGGATTTTTCACTGCATGGAATGCGTCTGAATGCTTCTGAATCTTACAGACTAAAATAGACCAGTCTCTGTGTAAATGTATATGTATGGATGACCTCAGTGTGAGTAAGAGTATTCACTTTTTAATGGCGTGGAGGAAGAAGAAGGGAAATGTCATCAGGATGGGTAGATTCCATCATCACTGTTAATAGAATATAAAAGTCTGCAAATACTGTTCCTTTACCTCATCAAATGATAAATTCTTGAGAATGTGGGCACAATACAAGCAGAAAGAAACATCCAAGGACACATCTGATGTAGAACATCTGCGAATCTACACAAATGAACAATGTTTTCGTGGTGGGACAAACCGGAGAGGAATCAATATCCTTTAATTTCAGCATCATTCACGGTGACAGGAACGTCCTGTCCATCATGGAGGGCGGTATTAAATTTAGCACAAATATCTCAATCTATTGGCTTCTTCATTGTGCACATACTGCTCTGACCTCATCCGTTTTCACCCGCACAATAAGAAAGCCGCATTCTCATCGGCTTGTAAATATAGATTTGCCTAATACTTAGTCATTGCTAATAGCATATGCATTAGACAAATGAGAGGTACAAGCCTAAGGGGGTTTATTGAATACAGCGTACCTTGGAAAATTAATTATAGCCCATGGTGTTGTATTAAATGTCAGCTGGGTGCTGCTCAAGAGGAACAGGAAGGATCAACGGTCAACTCATTTTGCATGGTGAAAAATGCAAGAGTCGTAATTAAAAAAAAAAAAAAAATCTAATAGTATAGATATGCATCCCATTAATATCTGAATGGATTTTTATTGATTTTGCACTTAATTAATTTATTGCATATCCACATAGTGGTTTAAGGTATTGAGATTCACAGACTATCCGAAACGCAGTGGCTGATCAGCATTATATTTGGCAAGCAAGTCATAAAGCAGCATCATTTGTTACACAGTCCAGAATGGAAGACAGAGGCTTTGCCTGGCCTATGAATGTTGGCTCAACTCAAAGCTAAATATTTGGCAGGGAAACACCAGATGCAGAACTGCAGTGAAGTCGTGTGGATTTCATAGACTTGGCAGGGCAGGTTAAATCTAAAAGTGGGACTGAACAAAACAAAAAGGGTCTGAATAGCGTTATGAAAGATTGATCGAACAGGCCTGAGTTACTTAAAATTATATTTTTATTTTCCTTTAGTAGGCGATATAAAATCGTCTCAAATTAATAAATGCCTAGTTCTGCCATGAAACTCTAGATGACGCAGGCTGACGGGTTGTTAACGTAACTGATGATGTCACAGAGGTATATGACTTGACACAAGCTGATTGGTTCATGTTGCATACGCAACCAATGTGCTTGCAGCTTGCAGCTATTTAAATGGCTGGTAGCATTCACTTGGGCATTTCGCAGAGCGCTTTCAAAGTTCCTCTGAAACCCTCCACCTTCCCCAGCTCCACCTGTATAGATGTGCTAAGGGTTTTTTCATGCTATTTGTGCAGCAGCAGTATGTCTCAAATACTCACAGCACCTTATCGCCATATGCTCTGACAGTAGCAAGTTCTGTACTTGCTTGTAGCAGCAATAATCTACAACTAAAACAATAACCAACAGCAGCAACATAGCGGATCTATTCCGCCAAGCCCAAATACATTAACGTTGTCATATCCAGTACCATGCTAAACTTTTCCAAGAGTTGTCATGACAGAATGATGCTTTATAGCATGAGATAAGAACAAGAACAATGAAATGTGAATAAAAATGCATTTTAAAAAGAAGTAATTATAAAAATAAGATACTAAAAATAAGAGAGTATCATTTGAACACACTGATTTATTCAGAAATTGAACCAGATGTTGATATTAAGAGTAAATCCCTGTCGGCGCCAATAGCCGTGTGGTTAGCGAGCCGACATATAGCGCTGTTGCGCTACGGACGTCCCGTGTTCGAATCCCGACTCGAGGACCTTTCCCGTTCCCGCCCCCTATCTCTCACCCACTTCGCTTCCTGTCCTATCTGATCTGTCCTATCATAATAAAGGCAAAAAGGCCAAAAAATAAATCTTTAAAAAAAAAGAGTAAATCCCTGAATTATTCACTCAACCGTTTAGTTAAAAATCCCCTCAGGATCAAAACTCCAATACAGTGTGTTCTGTAAAAAAAAAAAAATCCATAAAATTTACGGTAATTTTTTTTTTTTTTTTTTTTTTTTGCAGAACACACCATTTTGGAGTTTTGATCATTAATGAGTCAGCATTTTTTACTAAACGGTTCAGTGAATACAGTAGCAATGTTTTAAGTTTTACAGTTTTAACTTAAATTTCCATTTAAATACTGTATTTGCATTAACTAACTGATATAATGTTAATGTACCAACCTACTGAAGTGCTTAAATCTGTTTTGTACCTTTATAATACACTGATAACCACCAAAAGCAGGTGGTGATGAGACAATCACATAATGAACCGAAGCCCATCACAAACAGCTCTTAAATATTAACATATAAAGGTGCACTGGATTGTGTCTGTTTCTGCTCTGTTTTCCTAGTGTTTTCCCCCTGTGTTTCTAGATCATTTGATTTAGTCCTTGTTCCCCCCTTTGGTTATCCCGTTTGTAGCCACTCCCCTGTCTAAGTGTTTAAATAGTCTTTAGTTCCTCACTCTTCTTGTCCGGTGTTAACATTTCATGGTGTTTGTCTGCTCCTCGGGTTTTGTTTTCAAGTTTCAACGTGTTTTTGTACTCCCTGCCTTTTGTTTGTTTTGTTTATAATAAATCAGTGTTTTGTTTTATATCCCGTTTTCTTGTGTGTTCTCCTGGATCCTCGTCTCTTCCTCACATGTGACATGCATGGTGTCATTCACACAAACACTAAACACCATCATGGTAACACATATGAAACTGAAATAATGCAATAAACATGAATTTATCAACATTAGATGTAACATACAACCCTAATTAACAAAACTGATAAGAAAAACTAATTAGAAACTGCTATTCAAAAAAAAAAAGAAAAAAAAAAAATAAAGAAAAGTATATACTATCGTAAAATGACGCAATGTCCAATACAGTTTTTCACTGTGTATAGTAGGGGAACTTACTGTTAACCCTTTAACAGGTTTTTACTGTAGCATTTTTTACCGTTGAATTCATACAAACTGAAATGGTAGAAGCATATAAAACCTTCCATGTTGGCCTTAATGAGTTTCTGATAAAGTATTTTATGTCTAATTTAATTAAACCTGTCCCTGGAATGTTATAAAATCTGCTGCCCCCATCAGCTTAAGTTTATGTGTCAAGCAATTTCTAAGTACAGTATGGGAGAGCTGTAAATAAGCACAGCCTCTTTAATTTTGTGAGTGGAAACAATCAATCACAGTGTAAACACCATAATGCACATGGCTGTGTTTGCACGCATCTGCACCGCCGCTGCTCACGATGCTCTTAGTGCTTCATAGCGACTGATGGATGCACACCTTACCATATACGTCAATACACCAAGACACTCTTAAAGAATAAATGCTCTTGCTTATGTCCAGGATACGGTAGCTGATCTTCTTTGAAGGGGAAGAACCTATAAAATATGTACTGCTGGAGAGGAAGTCCCAGAAGGCCTTTGAATTCAAGGGCCTTTACATCTTGTTTGATATTAACCTGCAGTCGCGGCACTGCTGAATGTGTGTGTTCCATCAGCATGAGCCCTTCCATTCTGCCATGAATTATGCACTGCCTCATATTATATATTTATTTATTATTTGTCTCTGAGAATCAAAATGAATGCCAAACTCAGACCATAAAAATTGCAACATGGACAGTCGGGATACAAACATATGCAAAGAGAACAGATAACGAATGATAAATATAGATGATTTGAATATTCCAGTAGTAGAAAATACTAAAATCTGAGTGCACTGATATCTATCATTCTATCGTTCTATCAATTCCAGTCAAGTCACTATTATTTATACAGCGCTTTTTACAATGCAAATTGTGTCAAAGCAGTTTTACAGTATTAACAGGGAAATAGTGTGTTGAAGTAGTGTTCTGTTCTCCTCTGGCCAGGCGAAATCAGCAGTTTAATTCCAGGCTGCAGCAAAGTCAGATTGTGCAGAGGACTCATCTGGTTCCCGTAGTCTTGTCCCGATGGCCGTCTAGGTGACGAGGTCTTCAGAGGGGATCTGTCTCTAGGGCTCATCTAGTTGGCATGGTCTCTGCTGACATTCAGGGCTGTAGGGGTCATCTCTAGGTGCTCAACCACCATCTGGACTGGATACGAACTTGATCCGGATGGCTGCAGTGACCATCTGATCTTGATACAGTCTGGATTTGGTGGCTACAGTGACCTCAGAATAAGAAAGAAACAGTCTAATATTAGCATAGATGCCATTCTTCTTACGATGTACCATGTACTTTGGGTGTTTTGGGAAGTGTACCCGGTTCCGGTTGACCTATTTAATGCAGCCTAACAATGCTTTGACAAATTTGAATTACAGTATAGAGATGTGTTAGTGTGTTATATGTAAGACAGATTAAGGATATGGGTTTTTTATCTAGATTTAAACAGGCAGAGTGTGTCTGCCTCCTGAACAGTATCAGGTAGATTGTTCCAGAGTTTGGGCTCTAAATAGGAAAAGGATCTACCCTTACAGTTGATTTTGATATTCTAGGTACCGTATTATCAAATAGTTAGAATTTTGAGATTGTAGCGAACGTGAAGGACTATAATGCAATAAGAGCTTGCTCAAATACTGAGGTGCTAAACCATTCAGGGCTTTATAGGTAATTTGCAAGATAAAATGTGTAAAATGTTTAATAGGGAGCCAGTGCAGTGTTGATAGAACCAGGATAATATGGTCATACTTCCTGTTTCTAGTAAGAACTCTAGCAGCTGCATTTTGAACCATCTGGAGTTTGTTTATTAAGCACACAGAGCAACCACCCAAAAAAGTCATCACTGTACGAAATAACGTTTATGCATTTGGTCATAATTTAGATATATTTCTGAGATGAAAAAATGCTGTTTTACAGATGCTAGAAATGTGGCTTTCGAAGGAAAGATTGGTATCAAATAGCATGCCTAGGGTCCTAACTGATGATGAAGAATTGACAGAGCAGCCCATCAAGTGTTAGTGTTCTAGGTCATTACATGCAAAGGCTTTTGGTCCTATAGTTAACACCTGTTTTTTTTTTTTTTTTTTTTTTTTCAGAATTTAACAGTAAAAAAAATTATAAGTGTCACACCCCCGGACTTTTATGTTGGTTTCTCCCATCAATTCCCCCCGCAGATCTGAGTGTTTTGGTTTCTCCCTTATTGTCTTCACCTGGATGTGTTAATCAGTCTGTGTATTTAGGTGCGTTCCATTCGACCGTAAGTGGACTGCGAAGTGGACTTCACAGGGTATTCCGCCATCTTAAGTGAGATTCCAAACCGAAGGGAGCGAACATGTTCAGTTCGAAGGGCACTGCGAACGGCATAGGGAATAAGGGAACATCGGTACATCACTTCACAGGAAGTGGACGGGGAAAATTACCCAACTGTCATTGCGCACCGCGTCACCAGTTAGAACTAACGATGGAGCAGAGCCGTTTAAGTTTTTTAAAGGCTCTGCAATGGAGCGGTTGCAATAAATGTTGTTATTATTATACAAATTAGAGTGTTTCTGAATGGTTATGGTGATTCATGTTACATTTGCATATTGTATTGTATGAATGAAAGTAAAACCGGCAAGGTGAGGCTCTATCATGTTTTATTTTGTTTTATTTAACATTACCACAAGATACTTAAATATAGGCTGCGTGTTGGAAAGAAAGTGCGCAAGATAAGACCACTACAATCTATTAACGGTCTAAACATATACATTTTGACTATATTTATTATATACATAAGTTTATATGTATTTTATATGTATTTAAATTTGAAAGTAAAATAAATTACAATATTTATTTATGTTATATCATAAAATGCGTGACCCTGCCGTTGATTTGCTTTGATGACGTTCCAGGGCATTCCAAATGAGCGATTATTGTCAGCGAAGTCCACTTCAACGGATATACCGTGCTAAGGGAGTAGGGAGCAGTGAACACTGCGTAGGGACCCTGTCGATCGGAACGCACCTTGTGTCTTTTCCCCTCAATCCTGTCGGTCTTTAATGTTACCTCCTTGTGTTCCTGTGTCTGCCTGTTTCCCATTGGATTTATTAAATACTCTTACTTTTTATTACGTCGTTGTTCGTGTGTTCCTGCCTGAAGCGTGAGAATAAGTGATCCAGTTTTTTTTTATATCAACTATTAATTCCGTTAGTTTTGCAAATTGTTTCGTCAGGCTCTGAAGAAATATAGAGCTGAATATCATCAGCATAACAGTGAAAGCTAACACCATGTTTCCTAATGATATTTCCCAAGGTAACATGTAAAGCATAAAAAATAACGGCCCTAGTACTGAGCCTTGAGGTACACCATACTGCACTCGTTCTATCTATCATTCTATCATTATGTCATTCTGTTCTTCTAGTTATCCTTCTCGCTAGATATCATTCTATCCTTTTTTCTTTCTGTCTACCCATTTATCATTCTATCTATCATTCTGTTGTTCTGTTCTTCTAGTTATCCTTCTCGCTAACTATCATTATATCCTTTTTTCTTTCTACCTATCCATTTATCGTTCTATCATTCTATATATTGTTCTATCTGTCATTCTATCGTTCTATCATTCTATTCTTCTAGTTATCCTTCTCGCTAGTTATCATTATGTCCTTTTTTCTTTCTATCTATCCATTTATCTATCTATCTATCTATCTATCTATCTATCTATCTATCTATCTATCTATCTATCTATCTATCTATCTATCTATCCATTTATCTATCTATCTATCTATCTATCTATCTATCTATCTATCTATCTATCTATCTATCTATCTATCTATCTATCTATCATCTATCCATTTATCATTCTATCATTATGTCATTCTGTTCTTCTAGTTATCCTTCTCGCTAACTATCATTCTATCCTTTTTTCTTTCTACCTATCCATTTATCGTTCTATCATTCTGTATATTGTTCTATCTGTCATTCTATCATTCTATCATTCTATTCTTCTAGTTATCTTTCTCGCTAGCTATCATTTTATCCTTCATTCTTTCTGTCTATCCATTCATTGTTCTATCATTCATCTGTTGTTCAGTCTGTCTGCATTATGGTGCTGTTGTACAATAGAAAGAAGATATACAGAAACATCGAATTTGTTTGCTAAGTAATGTTTCATTTGCATTGCTCCAACGTAGCGGAGTGACTTTGGCTCTCCTTGGAGTCGTGTTTGTTGAGCTGTAAATATTTGGAGGTTTTAATGAGAGCCTTGGAGACCACACGACTGACAACAGGTCACACCGGTCAGTTCACAAAGCATTTTTAAGAAGTACAGCTTAAGCCATTTCCTTCCTTTCGACCGAATACCCTCTTGGCTGAAAGACGTGCCAGTGAATTTTTCTAACATTGGCAGACATGTCATTCAGTTCCATACATTTTTGAAAGACATAGAAAGAGAGAGAGACAGAGATAAAAAAGAAGGTGGTGAGAGGAATGGCCACAACTAACAATTGAGTCAGCAAGGTCTGACATCTCTCTCTAAAACATTTCATGGAAGCATTTTTCACAGCTGAATCAATGAAAGAATCCATGGAAGGGTTTACAGCTTGATTAAAGTTGAGCAGCTGTCTGAAAGGAACTTTCCAATAGTTATATTAAGACTGAAAAGAGCTATTTATCATAACAATGAACATGTGGTCCTCCTATACAGTGCTTAAATCAGGATTCTCATTGGCATTAGTCTGCATTCCTGAAAGACATTCAGTCAAACCTGAAAATTTCACTCATTTTGTGAAAATACCCATTGGCAGAGCAAGAATATTAAGCATAAAATAAGACATAAAACCTGTAAACCTGCCCCAAATAGTATTTAAACTCTTCAGAATTTATACACTGTAAAAAATAATTTGTTGAATCAACTTAAAATAATTTTTACCTGGCTGCCTTATGATTTTAAGTTCAGTCAACTGAAAAACGTTTATTCAACTTAAAATGTTAAGTTGTACTAAGTGACAACTTAGATATTTGAATTGATTCAACTTAAAATTATAAGGCAGCAGGCTAACACATTATTTTAGTTTTACTGAACAAATTGTTTTTTTACAGTGTACATGCATTAAATAATATGAAAATTTCAAATTCAGTAAAATCAGTCTTAAAGAAGACAAGCACATATTTCATGCAAACCTTAAATAAAACTAAATACTAAATAAATAAATAGATTTATGTAATATTTAAATAATATATAATGTTAAATGATATATAAATAGTGAATTTTAAATGATTATGTAAAACATGTATTAGTTTAATATTTAAAGTAATATGTTAAATTACTATTTCATTTTCTAAATAAAAACTATACTTATTCCTGTTCAAATGGGACATGCTTTGTACTTTGATCATACTTTGATTGATGTACAATGATGGGTAATATTTTCCAATCTATCCACAATATAGTGCTTTTTTGTTGAACAGCTCTTTATAAGTGTCTAAAACTTATACATTCATATTCACTCGAGGATCTGACACTATCCTCTGCTCCAAGCTGCCATTATGTCTTTTTTTCAGCCGTTTTTTTGTATCTGCTTCCATATTTTCTTCTTCCGCCTGTCTGTCTCTCTCCATCCTAACAGGTTCCTACAGCACAGTCAGTCATTTCCCCAGCCTCTCAGTAAGCCGATATCATGGTAGAATTAGATTAATGAAGTATACGACCCCATCGTGAGAGACAGAAACGCCACAAATGAAATATTTTGTCAGTGCAGCCGTAAACAAACAGTGGAGCTGTAGGAGCTAGAGAATATATTGTGGGCAATGTTACCAACGCTGCATATGAGATGTGACTGCATAAATAGTAATACGCTGAGATTGTATCGTGTGTCTTTCAAAGCACATGAATAAGATATGAGGGTTCATGGAAAATCAAGTTAAAAGTTATTTCATATTATCATATGCTAATACAGAGCACCTGATGGCAATACCGACTGCTATCCGTTATCCGGGTTTTGTTTTGCTGTTATTTGCGTCCTTTCCGCAGTGGCATTCGCCAGCTATGTGTACACATTTACCCTCGATGGGTAAAACGGCAAAACCTCAGTAAACAGAACAAAGACGACAGACTTACCACTTCATATTGGATTTAGAGTTTTTATTTATAGAGGAATTACATGTGCTTTGAAGTCACGGCTGTTGAGTAAACTAATCCCAGCCTGTCTGTGGAGAATCTGATTATTATCGTCGCCGGAGAGCAGCTGTCTGTGACACGAGAGCAGCTTTATGCCGCATTGGGCCACTAGCGCTGTGCAGCGAGAAATAAATCTGCCATTTCTCATTAGTTGACTAGAATAATTAGTATTTAATAAGCATGTTTATGCTGGCACTAAGGCATATCCATTTGGATTTAAATGTGCTTTTCTTTTGGTTGAAGTCTTTGCTGTGCCATGTTATTGCCAGCAGAAGTGCTGTGTTCCAATGCCACCATTATAGGATCGATTGGCAGCCTGATCTCATCAGTATTCATGTGCAATGGTAATAAGATTTGTATGTTTGGATGCATACTAAAACATATGGATATATTGACAGTATTTAAACCGTAGAAGTATGTATGTATTGCAAAACTCTACAAAGCATTCGTATTATAAATAAAGCATATTTATATTTGTATCTATGGCATAGATCATTTGAGCCCCTAAAAATGTATGAGGGTCAAAGATGTTGAGATGTCCATGTCAAAAGAAAAAAGTGATTTTATGTCCATAGAAAGCACATTAAAAGTAAGTAAAGTGTCTACTCTTATGGTTTTAAAGAATAAAATATCAAAATTTGGTTGAAATGTTACATTCATTCATTGTAGCACAATATTTATGTAACAATTCAAACAAAATGCTTATTCTGACTTGTACATATTAAAATATACAGAATAACGGATCATATTAACTTTTTCAAGAGTGTTACACTGAATGACATTGTAGTGGGTGTCTTCTGTAAATTAGGGAAAAATGTTTGATGTTTTTCTGCTCAGAAAAACAAAAGCATGCTATAAAATTAAACAGAAAACCTTTTTTTTTTATGCTTAAACCCGTTTTCATCTTCGACCCACTAATGTCACTGCAAAATATCAAAGTGAATTTCAGATGATATTTTAAAGTAATAATTTAATTTATTAATTTAATTTACTATTTAATTTTTCGGAAGAAATTTATAAAATAAAAAAATAAATAAAATGTATGACAGTTTCCACAAAAAATATTGGGCAGCACAGCAATTTTCAACATTGGTAATAATTAGAAATGTTTCTTGAGCAGCAAATCAGCACATTAGAATGATTTCTGAAGGATCACGTGACACTGAAGACTGCAGTAATGATGGTGAAATTTCAGCTTTGATCACAGGAATAAATTACATTTTAATATATATTCCCATCGAAAGAGCTATTTTAAAATTTTAAAATATTTCACTGTTTTTACTGGATATTTGATCAAATAATTGCAGCCTTGGTGAGCAGCAGAAACTTCTTTCAAAAACATAAACATTCTTACAAACCACAAACTTTTGTGAATCGAGTCTCACCATTATATTGCAATTGTTATTTTTAAGTAAAATTAATAATGAGATCAAGTTGAATTTCTGACGAAGGTGATAAAATGCATACCTTGAATAGGCTGTATGCCACTTTGGATAAAAAAACATCTTCAAAATGCATTTATGTAAATTGAAGTCTGGTTACAAAAACAATTTGTCTTTTATCATTTTGTCCATGTTCTGTGATCTCAACATGAAACACTTCAGTCCCAAACAGTCTCAAGTTTGATCACAACATCTGCAAATCAAATTATATTTTTCAATTATTTTCTCTCGAAGGGTCAAGTCAATGCCAAATCCCATTCCAATGCCATGCTTTCTTACGGGTGATATTTGGGGTGTGTCATTATCAGAGTGACGCTCTTCATTTCCAGTCTCCCTCAGTTGTCGGCTCAGAACAGCATGCAAATACTGTGCATGTTCATATATCTAGGTCTCTTTGTTTCTCCAGATTTCCTCAGAGGGGGTTCCTGGAAACTAAATACCATACCTGTCAATGTCCAGCTGTATTTGCAAAAGCTTTGTTCATTTTTGACCTTTCTTTTATTAGATTCGTGTCCCATGCCAGAATGGTTCTCTCTCCGAGTGCTTTTCATTTAAAGTAAAGAGGATAAATCCATTCCAGTAGAGAAGTCAGAGCAATAGACAGAAGAGAACATTGCATTGTCCATCAGAGTAAACCAGACGATTCATTTCAGGTTTTTTTATAATTTGACAATTCGACGAAGGTCGCACCTGGAGCTTTTCGAAACTGCAAGTGAATTCTTGACTTTTGTCTCTTGTCAGTTACAGTTATTGTGAAGGCAGTTGCTTGGTTTGCAAACTTCCATAAAGCCTGTCAAAACAACTTTTCTATTGCATAGATTTATAGAATCTCACAGACATTGGTTTTCTTGGTAAGTGTAGATATGTGACTTGTGTTGGCAGCCTCTTTCACTTTGTCAGTGCTCAGTAAATAACAGCACAACAAGTGATTTCCCTTGGTTGGAGAATGCGAGGATACAACCCATTAAACAGAAAATTAAACAGGTTAAGTCATAAGAAATGCAAAGTATCAACTGATTTACATCTGTAATGTGAAAAGTATTCTCTTCTACTCATCAAAGTCGCATTTACTTGACTAAAAATACAGAAAAATCAGTAATATTGTGAAATAGTATTACAATTTAAAATAAGCAGTGTGTGCGTAAATATCTGTTAAAATGTAATTTATTTCTGTGATCAAACCTGAATTTTCAGCATCATTACTGCAGTCTTCAGTGTCACATGATCCTTCAGAAATCATTCTAATGTACTGATTTGCTGCTCAAGAAATGTTCAGATTATTGTCAATGTTAAAAACAGTTGTCCTGCACAATATTTTTTGTGGAAACTGTCATCAAAGATGAATAGAAAGTTGAAAAGAACAGCATTTATTTGAAATCGTTTGGAACATTTGAAATGTTTTAGTCACTTGTGTTAATTTAATGCATCACATCCTTGCTGAATGCAAATAATTTATTTAACAAACAAACAAACAAAAAAATAATAAAGGCTGGAGATTTGCAATTGTTCCAGGAACATGCATTAACAAAGCATACTTAATAGTAGAAACTTCAGTTTCTTTTTTTTTTTTTTTTTGCTTAGATTTTCTGTCTTGTTTCAAGCCAAAATATCTAAAAATTCTAAAAGAGACAAGTACAAATAATAATTAAGTGAGTTTTTGCTTGAAACAAGCAAAATAATTTCCTAATGGGGTAAGACAAATAATGTTTTCTGTTTGAAATAAGATTTTGCTTACCCCATTGGCAGTTTATTTAGCTTTTAGACTTTTTTTTTTTTTTTTTTTTCCTGAAAACAAGAAAATGATTTTTACTTGTCTAGAAAATCCTTCTTGATTTAAGAATTTTTAGATATTTTGGCTGGAAACAAGACAAAAAATCGAAATAAGAAAAGCATTTTTGCAGTGTAGAAAGTCGATTTTCGATTTCATTGTCCTTCGTGTCAAATCTCTGTGCTTCTGTGGCATTTAACATTTGCATCTCGGTCTAAAATTCTCCCACCACTTCGCATGTCAGAGACTGTGCTCCTTGTATCCAAACAAGACTTTTTTTTTCCTTCTAAAGGTCACAATCTCCCTGTAAAGTTTGCAGTCTGCATGTACAAGGCAAAACAAGTCAGCGCGCAAAATAAGAAAAGCCTTTCAAGTCATAACCCGTACCGTGAACAATGTACTTTCCTAGACAAACAAGATGAAAAGTACATTATGCATTCAAATATCTATTCTTTTGACTCCACATGCTTCTCCTTATCTTTTTTTTTTTTTTTTCCGGACTGTGCTTCCTTCAACATCAGAATCGGCGTACAAACTGTAACCTCTTCCTTTTGTAGATCATTTTCCTTATCTAGTAATGTGTAAAGTGAATTAGACCGCAGGTACTACAGTGTCAGTTGGGCAAATGGCCTTTCAAACAAAAAGACAAACAGTTGTACAGTAGAGCGCAGTGTGAGAGGAGCGGAGTATGAATCAGATTCACCGCGTGAGAACTTACTTCCGTAATACATATTCTAGCAAGCAGAGCAGCTGGGGGGAAGGGAGCCAAAAGACAGAATTGGGACACACAAATCGCAGGCCCCTGGCGTCTGACTTCTTGAACAGGTAGAACACACACACACACACACACACACACACACACACACACACACACACAAAGACAGAGAGGACTGTAGACCTTCAGGCGGAGCTGCCATGTGGAATCTCAGTGAGCGTGTGGAACATTACAGCAGAAAACTTTGGCTGTGTTTGTTTAGCTCTGGTTGAGGAGGCAATGATCCATGGGCTAAAGTGCTGGAGTTCTGCATTCTTCAGCAGAAATACATCGACCTCTGGCTTCTTCAAAACTCGTTAAACATACAGAGCATTGGGCTTTCTTCTATTCTTATTGGCTCAGAGTTTTTGTATATTGATCAAGCAACCCAGGCTCATTGGAAACATGTGCTTGTGGCAATGTTTCTGCATTGATATTACCTACATTACCAGGTATTACCTACATTAAGTGAAAGTGATAAGTGCAGAGGTGTTTTGTGCGCTGTGTAAACATGCTTAAACATGTAGTCCAAGACTAAATGTCAACATGCATGAACTCATCTTACTTACTGTACACAAAAACAGACTCAGTATTCCTTTCTTTAGTCGTTAAGAAATTATGTATTTTTTAAGGAAAATAATTCAGTATTTTCTCTCCATATAGTGGACTTCCATGGTGCCTTCAAGTTTGAACTTCCAAAATGCAGTTTAAATGCAAATTCAGCCGAGGAAAAAGGGTCTTATCTCCAACTTCAAAATTGTTCTACATCACTGTTTTAGCTTTTTTGGAAAGGGCATTTGACCTTCTTAGCATGTTCATTTAGTAAACACTGAGTTGGTACTTCTGCAGCGATGTAAGACGATTTTGAAGTTGGAAGAGAAATGGGAGTTTCTCGACATACCCTAACTGCCTTGAACCAGAATACACAGAGTTCACGCAGAGCTAGACAAGATGAGCATTTGAGCTTAAAATGTGTATAAATTGTATTTTTTATTTATTTATTTTTTTAAGAAAATAACCAATCGTTTAGCTAGATAAGACCCTTATCCCTCAGTTGTGATTGTTTAGAGCCATTTGAAGCTGCATTTAAACTGCATTTTGGAAGTTCAAACTTGTGGGTTCCATAGAATTCCTGAAATGTGTTCCTCAAAAAACATAATTTCTTTACGACTGAAGAAAAAAGACATTAACATCTTGGATGACAAGGGGGGCAGTCAAATATCTGTAAAGTTTTGTTCTGGAAGTAAACTTTTCCTTTAACCAATGTTTTTGCTGCTGACCTTCAATAAACCAATCCAACCATACTAATCAGCAAAAATGACTTCAGATAAACATAACCTTGTACTTTCTTCTCTTGCATCCTATTTTGCATGCGATTCAGAATGGGAAGCACAGCTGAAAGGTTTGTTTGAGCTTTTTGAATTTACATTTCCTCCAGCCTGGGGTGTTTTCATTTCACTTTTGGTGTGAAAGCGCTTTTACATTTGCCAAAAACAGAACTTTTTTGTATGTGACATGCTCTAAACACGTCTCTTAAGCATGCAGAATAATGAAGGTTTTTTGTTTTTTGTAATCACGGCTTTGGACAATTACATAATCATGGCATCCGTAATCGTGATCGCGATTAGAAATTCGATTAATTGTGCAGCCCTAGTAGCGGCACATATTTACAATGAGCCTGAGTAGTGATCAAGACATTTGAGTGCAGAACAGATTGAGAATGTCCATCAGTACGTGGACACCCTCTGATATTGAAGACTAAACATATGGAGAGAGACAGAGGGAACAGGTTTACTCTGCAGGGAACAAATAAGGGTGACTGGGGCTGAAGTTGTTGTCATTATAGGTATAACTGTAACAATGCTGACACACAGCAGGTGAGGATGGTGTAACAAGCCAAATGCAGTTTATTTGCAGTGAAAATCCAAAAGCATGAAACAAACCATGAGCATAGTGTTGACTGCTTTGAAACTGCTACATGAAGCTTTGAAACTTTTGTGAATCATTTGCGTTGAACCAGTGATTTAGAGTGTATCAAACTGCTTAAAGGGGTCATCGGATGCCCATTTTCCAGCCCAAGTTCATATTATTCTTTAGGGTCATATTGAAAAGTCTATAATATACTGTGGTTAAAAATTCTCAGTAGTAGTGTAAAAAACACCCTTTTACCTTGTCAAAATCAGCTCTGCAAAAAATCAACTCATTTTATTGCATGGTCCTTTAAATGTAAATGAGCTCTGCTCGCCCCGCCCCTCTCTGATGTGGGATTATGAGCTGTAATGTTTACATTTATCCCCGTTTAGCGATGAAACTTGCCAACAAGCACATTATTAAGAAAGGCCGTTTGCAAAGATGCATAAAACACCCTTATTTTCACTTCTGCTGTGGGTGAAGTTGCATCAGGAAGGATTCGCACGAACATAGATGCATATGTAGATCGGGATCGGCGCTTTCCTTTCAAAAACGAAAGTAGCGTTAATCTTCTGCGTCTTCAGCGGCTCAGGTGTCGGGAGTAAATGAGGACTGCTATGTTCATTATTACATCCAACAACAGAACACCTCAGTCGCTCAATCAGAGACATTCTTGTCTTCCTCTGCACCTGAGTCACACAATGGCGATCGGAGTCGGACTGTTTCAGCTCAGTGAGGGCAGGGCTAAGGTCAGGTGCTCATGTCAATCAACTATCGTGGGAGGGGCCTCTGTCTGTGTGTCGTCACACCCACAAGAAGCTGAGAATGACCTGATTTTAAAAAGGGGATATTACTTTTATAGATTAAAAAAATACAACTGGGTGGATTTGTATCATTGTAGGGTGGTTGTGTACACAAACTGAAAACACACATTAATGTTCAAACAACATGGAAAAGTGAGTTTTGCATCCAAAGACCCCTTTAAGTCATGTGATTCCACAACAGTTTTGACACATTGTGAAATATCCGTGGTTTGACACTAGATTTCTGTGAACCCATGAACCAGTGTCTATATGTGACCCTGGACCACAAAACCAGTCTTAAGTTGCTGGGGTATATTTGTAGCAATAGCCAAAAATACATTGTATGGGTCAAACGTATTGATTTTTCTTTTATATCAAAAATCATTAGGAAATTAAGTAAAGATCATGTTACATTAAGATTTTTTGTAAAATTCCTACTGTAAACCTATCAAAATGTATTTTTTGATTAGTAATATGCATTGTTAAGAACTTAATTTGGAGAACTTTAAAGGTGATTTTCTCAGTATTTTGATTTTTTTTGCACCCTTAGATTCCAGATTTTCAAATAGATGTATCTCGGCCAAATATTGCCCTATCCTAACAAACTATACATCAATAGAAAGCTTATTTATTGAGCTTTCATATGATGTATATATTCATATGATGTTTTGTGGTCCAGGGTCACATATGGTTTTTACTTGTAAAAGCATGCCCCACTATACAGATTCAACTCTTCTTGTTTTCCCATGATAATAATGGCGTTTTTAGACTACGTGCCTATAGTGCACACTTTCGAAAATAAAGCCAGCTTGAGAAAGTTCACTGGAGTAGAAAGTGTGAACAAGCCCCGCTCTGCCCTACATATACAGTAGTGTTTTCCAGAATAAAGAGACTCAGAAAGCCCAAATCAGAATTCAAATGAAAAAGCAGATTAAAGTGTCCATTGGGAAGTGTGAGAACACGAGTGTTCGAGTGTCCATAATAAACATAAACCACAAAACTCATTTAACATTCCATGTAACGTGTTGAATTCAATCTGCATTTGTCTGCCTGCCATTTTAATACATTTTCTATTCAATGAAAATGAATTGCAGCCAAATTTAATCACTGCTCTTCAGAATGTTAAAGACTAATGCCAACGCTTGTGTTATTCTTAAAGTAATGTCCTTGAGAAACATTCCAGATCCAGACCCAGCCAATTTCCAGCTTACTCCTGCATGACTATTTCTTTTTCATTTGTTACAGATTTTCTCCTACAAGTTTTTGTAGTTAGTAAACGGAAGTTGAATAGAAAGATATCTTTATTGTTATATATCTTTATAGTATGTAATTGCCAATGATCAGCTTTTTGTGAAATATATATGAAAATTTGAATTGGATTTATAAGGTTCTATCTGACGTTTTTGTCATAATTGAGTTATTCATATATTCTTATTCTGTGACAACTTATTTATGTGTGATGTTTCTTCTGTACACAGTTCTTTCTGGTCCACAAATCTGATTGGCTGAAACAGTTAGTATGTGTAATAATTTATATTTAATATTAAATTAAATATAAATTTAAATGGCATTTTGCATTAACTGAAATGACATTTTACTATCATGTTGGGGTAATGTTAAAACTTAAAGGGGTCATCGGATGCAAAACTAACTTTTCCATGTTGTTTGAACATTAATGTGTGGTCAGTTTGTGTACACAACCACCCTACAATGATAGAAATCCACCCAGTGGTATTTTTTTAATCTTTAAAAGTAATATCCCCTTTTTAAAATCAGGTCATTCTCAGCTTCTTGTGGGTGTGACGACACACAGACAGAGGCCCCTCCCACAATAGTTGATTGACATGAGCGTCTTACCTTTGCCCCGCCCTCACTGAGCTGAAACAGTCTGACTCCGATTGCCATTGTGTGACTCAGGTGCAGAGGAAGACAAGAATGTCTCTGATTGAGCGACTGAGGTGTTCTGTTGTTGGATGTAATAACAAACAAAGCAGTAGTCATTTACTGCCAACATCTGAGCCACTGAAGATGGAGAGGATTAACGTTACTTTCGGTTTTAAAAGGAAAGGGTCGATCCCAATCTACATATGTTTGTGTGAATCATTCGTGATGCAGCTTCACCTACAGCAGAAGTGAGTATAAGAGTTTTTTATGCATCTTTGCAAATGGCCTTTCTTAATAATGTGCTTGTTGGCAAGTTTCGCTGATAAACGTGGCTAAACGCGGCTAAATGCAGCTAAACGCGGCTAAATGTGGCTAAAGGAAACATAATCCCACAGCAGAGAGGGGCGGGGCGAGCAGAGCTCATTTGCATTTAAAGGGCCCATGCAATAAAATGAGCTGATATTTTGCAAAGCTGATTTTGACAAGGTAAAAGGGTGTTTTTTAACACTACTATTGAGAATTTTTAACCAAAGTATATTACAGACTTTTTATTAAGACCCTAATGATTCATATGAACTTGGGGGCATCCGATGACCCCTTTAAAGATAGAGATAATTCATTATATTTTTTAACTAAAATTGTAATGACATTAGACAGAAATATTTGTAATTTAGTTTCTTAAAATCTTAAAATCCCTACCAAGACCACCAAGAGGGTCAATTTTACTCCCAAATCTGAAAGAGAAAGAGAGAAAATTAAGCTTTTTAATTAACTAATTAATTATCATCTTATAAATAAATAAATAAAGAAAGTGACTGATCTAGTGTGAATTGGAAAACATATGTATGCATTTTACACATGTAACATGACAATGTTAGAGCAATTTCTGTGTATGGATTTGCAGATAACAAAAAAAAGAGAATAGCAGATATTTGTGTTTTGTTCACATCATCACATGTTGTCGACAGAAATGGCAGCTCTTTCATGCAGTGGCTCTTGAGTTATTTGCAGTTATTTGTTTTCTTTCCAAACACCATGTCAAACATTAACGCTGGCAGGTACGTAGTACAAAACTACTTGTTTCCCATTGACAAACAACAGTGCATTGTTGATTTTTGTGTGAAAACGATATTATAAATCCCAACAGCCGTGGATAATTGTGTGCTGTTTGTTTGACGAGTGCCGGTGCCACTATAATCTGACTTTTTGACACTCGCACACACGTGTATTTGCATGGACAGCAGCCAAACAATCAGCACCGTTTGCTTCACAAAGGCAGCGGTTCATCATGACGTGATCGAGTCACGAGCTGTAAACAGACTGACACGCTGGTAAACATGAACTCTGCAGGGCTCTAGACTGAAGTTACTGCTTCTCTTTCTCTGTGTGTGAAGGCAGAATATCACACCTTCTATGTTTAGTAAAATATCAGGTTGAAGCCTCATCGATACCGAGGAAATTAGAATCGACAGCCAAAAGGGTTGTGTCACAGAGTGACTTGCTTTACTCTCTCTACTCTTGCTTTGCTAATGCGTGATTGTGTTTTCTGATGACTTGACTTTTGAGATGTTTTCATTTGTTTATGAAAATAATATAGATTTTGCTACAAATAATATTTTCAGGTGAACACTATGATTCTATACTGTGTATTTTTCATTATACACAATTATGACAATACAGTGTCATACTGTCCTGAAAAAGACATAATTTTACAGTTTATCAAATATACATACATATACACTGCTGCTCAAAAGTTTGAGATCAGTAAGATTTTTAATGCTTTTTAAAGGAGACTTTTCTGGGCATCAAGGCTGCATTTATTTAATTAAAAATACAGAAAAAAATGTAATATTGTGAAATATTATTGCAATTTAAAATAGTGGTTTTATATTTGATTCTATTTTAAAATAGAATTTATTCCTGTGATGCAAAACTGAATTTTTAGCATCATTATTCCAGTCTTCAGTGTCACATGATCCTTCAGAAATCATTCTGATATACTGATTTATTATCAGTGTTGGGAACACTTGTGCTGATTAATATATATTTTTTGGAACCTGTGATACTTTTTCCAGGATTCTTAGATGAATAAAACATTAAAAAGAATAGCATTTATTTAAAATATTTTGTAACAATATACACTACCTTTCAAAGTTTGGGGTCAGTCCTTTTTCTTTTTTTTTTTCTATAGTTTGAAAAGAATTAATATTTTTATTCAGTAAGGATATGTTAAATTGATAAAAAAAAACATGATAGTAAAAACTTATTAGAAAATATGTATATTTTGAATAAATGCTATTCTTTTTCAAAGAATCCTGAAAAAAAGTATCACAGGATCCGAAAAAATATTAAGCAGCACAACTGTTTCCTACATTGATGATAAAAGTAATAAATCAGTATATTAGAATTATTCTGAAGGATCATGTGAGGCTGAAGACTGCAGTAATGGCTGATGAAAATTCAGCTTTACATCACAGAAATAGATTATATTTAAGTATATTAAACAAAAAAAACTGTTATTTTGAATTGCAATAATATTTCATAATATTACTTTTTTTCTGTATTTTTGATCAAATAAATGGAACTTTGATTAGCATTAGAGACTTAAAAAAAAAAAAAAAAAAACATTAAAAATCTTACTAATTCCAAACTTTTGAGAGGCAGTATCAAAATTTTGACTTTACTTATTATTATTATATTCCCCCATAATTACATGTTATTAACAGTAGTTATAATGTAGTACATATAGTATTGGCTCTTCTGCTTGTCCGCTGTGGAACAGACATGCAGGTTTCTGACTGACCAACAGTGCATTTTTCGGATGAGTTATCGTCCAGAGAGCGTCCTAACAGATCCTGTATGAAGCTGAGGTTTTACTTTTCTCTGCAAGTACACAATATCGCTCAATCAGCTGGGGAAATGGATGTAAGCTCTCACCATGTTGCTGTCATCAGATTTCCGAGCCAAGAGCTTTTGCTAAAACTCTGTGCCCGTTACCTACAGTTACATCACAATGATTTATCTTGATTCAAACTGAAATCACAGAAACAAACCAGCTGCATAGGATTGGTTTTCACTGCCAGAATTTGAAAATCATTCAAATAAATAACACTGTGAAATAATTTGTAAAATTTGATAAATACTTTTCAGCACTTATTACATAGTGAAATATATTATTGAAGTTTG